>NW_025534485.1:67500-175000 GCF_020615455.1 Coregonus clupeaformis | reverse complement strand
CTCTCCTCCCACTTCCCCTCTCACTCTCCTCCCACTTCCTCTCACTCTCCTCCCACTTCCCCTCTCACTCTCCTCCCACCTCTCTACTTCCCCTCTCACTCTCCTCCCACTTCCCCTCTCACTCTCCTCCCACTTCCCCTCTCCACTCTCCTCCCACCTCTCTTCTTCCCCTCTCACTCTCCTCCCACTTCCCCTCTCACTCTCCTCCCACCTCTCTTCTTCCCCTCTCACTCTCCTCCCACTTCCCCTCTCACTCTCCTCCCACTTCCCCTCTCACTCTCCTCCCACCTCTCTTCTTCCCCTCTCACTCTCCTCCCACTTCCCTCTCCTCTCCCTCCCACTTCCCCTCTCACTCTCCTCCCACCTCTCTACTTCCCCTCTCACTCTCCTCCCACTTCCCCTATCACTCTCCTCCCACTTCCCCTCTCACTCTCCTCCCACCTCTCTACTTCCCCTCTCACTCTCCTCCCACCTCTCTACTTCCCCTCTCACTCTCCTCCCACCCCATCTCTCGCTCCAACCCTCCTCTCATAGGAGTCCTAAATTAAGATTTACACTACAATTACGTAAATCACGCATTGATGTCAAAACTTATCTTACATTCACAGATGTTAAGTTTTGGACTTATCAAGATCACAGAGTCCCCTCCTCTCCCCTCCTTACCGCCCTAGCCCTAACCTTACTGCAGCTGAACTGGGATCAGTATCAGTCGGTCTTATGTTTCCCAAAGCAGAGTAGGAGGAAAGGTCAAGCACTTTAGTCTATAGAGATATTAGCATGACAAATGAGCTTCAAGGGCTTTCTCCCATTAGACTGCAGACCATAAATATATGAATGACTACTTTGGTAGGATTTCAAATAGACCATATGTCAATGATTCTTTCAGCGTGCTTCCTGAGTTGCAATTAGCACCCCTCTTAAAAACACAAAACATCCCACATTTTGCTTTACAGCTCAGCCAACCTAGCCTGGTCCCAGATCTGTGCTGTCTTTCCAACTGCTATGGTCAATGTCATGCCAAAACCCCATTGTTCAATGACCATAGGAGTTGGCAAGACAACACAAACAGATCCAGGACCAGCCTACAGCCAACCACTTCAAATACTAGTCTACAGGTCCAGTGTCAGGCAATTTGTTGTAACTAACAATGCTGTAAAACAATAAACTCCTTAGCGTCATGGCTCACCCCTCTCACCTCCTCGATCTTCCTCTGCATGTCTCTCAGCTGGCTCTCCCACTCCTTCCTCTCAGAGTTGAATCTCTCCAGAAGTTCAGACTTCTCCCGGACCCAGCCCTTCTCGCTGAGCTCCAGCCGGCAGCGTACGTCCATGGCGGCCGTGTGGGTGTCAACCAGCAGCCTCCTCTGCTGCTCTCTTTCCCCCTGCTGTAGAGGACTCTCCCTGGGCTCTGGACTCTGAGTTCTCAGCCCCACCTCCACGCCAGGACCTCCTCTAGCCTCCAACTGGACAGGGACAGAGAGATGGAGGGGAGGGAGAGAGGGAGAGGGGGGAGTAAAGAGAGAGGCAGGCAGGGAGAGAGGGCAGGCAAGAGAATACAAAGAAAATGTTAGAGGTGGGAGAGAATGTCAGGGAGTGTCAGGAAGAGGGATAGAGGGAGAGGAGGACCAGAGGGAGGAGAGGAGAGAACCCAGAGGGGGGAGAGGAGAGAAGGACCAGAGAGAGGAGAGGAGAGAAGGACCAGAGAGAGGAGAGAAGGACCAGAGAGAGGAGAGGAGAGAAGGACCAGAGGTAGGAGAGGAGAGAAGGACCAGAGGGAGGAGAGGAGAGAAGGACCAGAGAGAGGAGAGGAGATAAGGACCAGAGAGAGGAGAGAAGGACCAGAGGGAGGAGAGGAGAGGAGGACCAGAGGGAGGAGAGGAGAGAAGGACCAGAGAGAGGAGAGGAGAGAAGGACCAGAGAGAGGAGAGAAGGACCAGAGGGAGGAGAGGAGAGGAGGACCAGAGGTAGGAGAGGAGAGAAGGACCAGAGAGAGGAGAGGAGAGAAGGACCAGAGAGAGGAGAGGAGAGAACCCAGAGAGAGGAGAGGAGAGGAGAGAAGGACGAGAGAGGAAAGGAGAGAAGGACCAGAGAGGGGAGAGGAGAGAAGGACCAGAGAGAGGAGAGGAGAGAAGGACCAGAGAGAGGAGAGAAGGACCAGAGTGAGGAGAGGAGAGAAGGACCAGAGGGAGGAGAGGAGAGAAGGACCAGAGGGAGGAGAGGAGAGAAGGACCAGAGAGAGGAGAGGAGAGAACCCAGAGAGAGGAGAGGAGAGGAGAGAAGGACGAGAGAGGAAAGGAGAGAAGGACCAGAGAGGGGAGAGGAGAGAAGGACCAGAGGGAGGAGAGAAGGACCAGAGAGAGGAGAGGAGAGAAACCAGAGGGAGGAGAGGAGAGAAGGACCAGAGAGAGGAGAGAAGAACCAGAGAGAGGAGAGGAGAGAAGGACCAGCGAGAGGAGAGGAGAGGAGGACCAGAGAGAGGAGAGGAGAGAAGGACCAGAGAGAGGAGAGAAGAACCAGAGAGAGGAGAGGAGAGAAGGACCAGCGAGAGGAGAGGAGAGAACCCGGAGGAGAGGAGAGGAGAGGAGAGGAGAGGAGAGGGAGAATTCAGAGAACGGTTGGAGGGGATTGAAAGATCATAACATCCTGTGGCATAACTCAAAGGAGTTTATTGTCAACCTTTCCTCCCTCTCTCCCCCCTCTCTCCCCCCTCTCTCTCTCATCATTTGAGAGGATATCACAGCTGCCTCCTTTCCTGTCTGTGGTCCTAACTTTCTGTCTCTCTCTGGACCTATCTACAGAGTAGTTGTTGAAAAGGTGAGTTAAATGGCCATAAATCGAGACGACTGCCTTTTCAGACACAAACATCTGCTGTATGGCCAATGCAGGAGCGCTGGTGTTTTGATACTAACAGATAAAGGGATGTTTAGTTCTGTTGACTGTGAGTGGTTTGGGTTAAGAGGGAATCAGTCCTCTCTTTCTCTGTGTGGTCAATATACCCCTTAGAGAACCTATGCTGGCTGAGGAGCTGGAATGAGACCAGGACAACGCCTCTCTGTGTAGTAAGTAGACATAGACTGCATCCCAAATAGCATCCTATTCCCTATATAGTCAACTACTTTTGACCAGGGCCCGTGGCTAAGGGCCATGAAGTTATGCAGTACTGGTGGTCCCGTGGCTAAGGGCCATGAAGTTATGGAGTATGAAGAGAACACTGTGTTTCTCCCTGTCTGTCTAGTCCCTCTGTCTGTGTCCCAAATGGCACCCTATTCCCGATATAGTGCATTACTTTTGACCAGGGGCAATAGTGCACTATAT
This sequence comes from Coregonus clupeaformis, assembly GCF_020615455.1. Lineage (NCBI taxonomy): Eukaryota > Metazoa > Chordata > Actinopteri > Salmoniformes > Salmonidae > Coregonus > Coregonus clupeaformis. Next base: position 171,686 of record NW_025534485.1, on the reverse strand, counting down.
AGAGAATAGTGTGCCATTTGAACACCCTGTGTAATTGCAGTGGCAGGATGACTGGAGCTGTCCACAGTCTATTCCTAACCAAACATGAACATAAATACACTGAGAGAGTGCTACTTCTATAACAAGGAGGGTAAAGAAAGCCCTGAAACAGATTGAGATGGAGGCTGATGCTCTTCTTGGCAGTGAGATATGTATATTCCAGGAGGACCTGTATCAACAAAAGTTGACTAGAGTCTTACAGTTTTCCACAGAGGCAGGCTGGCAGACAGACAGTAAAACACAGAGGCAGTCTGGCAGACAGACAGTAAAACACAGAGGCAGGCTGGCAGACAGACGGTAAAACACGGAGGCAGGCTGGCAGACAGACGGTAAAATACGGAGGCAGGCTGGCAGACAGACAGTAAAACACAGAGGCAGGCTGGCAGACAGACAGTAAAACACGGAGGCAGGCTGGCAGACAGACAGACAGTAAAACACGGAGGCAGGCTGGCAGACAGACAGTAAAACACGGAGGCAGGCTGGCAGACAGACAGTAAAACACAGAGGCAGGCTGGCAGACAGACAATAAACACACCGTAGCAACCATCTCCTGCTACTGTAGGACTGGACAGTGTGTCTGTCTGTCTGTCTGTCTGTCTGTCTGTCTGTCTGTCTGTCTGTCTGTCTGTCTGTCTGTCTGTCTGTCTGTCTGTCTGTCTGTCTGTCTGTCTGTCTGTCTGTCTGTCTGTCTGTCTGTCTGTCTGTCTGTCTGTCTGTCTGTCTGTCTGTCTGTCTGTCTGTCTGTCCGTCCGTCCGTCCGTCCGTCCGTCCGTCCGTCCGTCCGTCCGTCCGTCCGTCCGTCCGTCCGTCCGTCCGTCCGTCCCTGGCCGTCCGTCCGTCCGTCCGTCCGTCGGTCCGTCGTCCGTCGCCCGTCCGTCAGCGATCCGTCCGTCCGTCCGTCCGTCCTGTCCGTCCGTCCGTCCGTCCGTTCGTCCGTCCGTCTCGTCCGTCCGTCCGTCCCGTCCGTCCGTCGTCCGTCCGTCCGTCCGTCCGTCCGTCCGTCCGTCCGTCCGTCCCTGCTCCGTCCTCCGTCCGTCGAGCCTCCGTCCGTCCGTCCGTCCGTCGTCGTCCCGTCCGTCCCGTCCGTCGGGTCCGTCCGTCCGTCCGTCCGTCCGTCCTCCGTCCGTCGCCCGTCCGTCCGTCCGTCCGTCCGTCGTCCGTCGTCCTCGCGTCCGTCCGCTCCGTCGCCTGCGTCCGTCCGTCCGTCCGTCCGTCCCGTCTCGTCCGTCCGTCCGTCCGTCCGTCCGTCTCCGTCCGTCCCGTCCGTCCGCCTCGCCGTCCGTCCGTCCGTCGGTCCGTCCATCCGTCCGTCCGTCCGTCCGTCCCGTCCTGCCTCCGTCCGTCCGTCCGTCCGTCTCATCCGTCCGTCCGTCCGTCTGTCTGTGTGCGTGCGCGTGCGCGTGCGCGTGCGTGTGTGCGTGCGTGTGTGTGTAAAGGTGACAGTGTCACCGTGGCCTCCCTCTATTAATAGGTGACTCAACCAACCAGCCAATGCTCTACAGCTTTACAATGTCACATACATTCCACAGGGAGGGGTGGGGCTGGAAGGTCGAGTGAGATGTCTCTGCTTGAGAAAAACCTAAAGTATGTGGAGAAATATGCCTGCAGATATGCTTGAAATATGCCAGGAATATATCTGAAATATGCCTGCAAATATCCGGCTCGGCCCCAGGATGCTTGGTGGTAAACCCTGGTAGCCTGGCACCATATTCCCTACGTAGCGCACTACTTTTGACCAGAGCCCATAGGGAATAGGGTGACATTTGGGACGCACCCACAGACTGTGTATAAACTCAACTGTGGCAGCAGGATGTGGCTGAGTGGAGAAAACAGCGTTTTACAATGGAGCTAACCCCTCCCTGCACATCACCAGGGTATGCCAAACCAACATTCCTGATGTGGTATTGGCAAATCATCAATACAGAACACTGTTATGTGGACTCACACAGAACCATCAGAACTCTGGGGGAACAACAAGTGAATTCTAGAAGCTGGAACACTTCTACCCTTGGACAGAGTTCCTCTTCATAAATAGTTAGTCAACAGAGTGTACTGTAATGTTTATATTCTTAGTGCTAGACCAACATGGAATCCTGACAGAATGAGTTAGTAGGTGATACAGCACAGGGGCATACAGTACATGCTTCACACACACACACACACACACGATCACTATCACACGCTGGCACGCACGCACACGCACACACGCACGCACACGCACACGCACACACACGCTGCGTGTACACACACATTCAGTTTGTATGCTTCAGTCATGCTTTATTTCCAGACCTATCGAAGTCAGATGTTGTGTTACTTTGTTTAAATGAAAGGTCTGTTTATTATGAGTCCATATCTATCCCCTGTTTACATGAAAGCTTAGAGAAAAGCTGTGTACTTTCCCAGACTGGGGGTTTTCCACACTCTGTCTGTCCATTGTCTTGCATGTCTTTAGGCCTATGTCTGTCCCTCTGTCTGTCTGTCCCTCTGTCTGTCTGTCCCTCTGTCTGTCTGTCCCTCTGTCTGTCTGTCCCTCTGTCTGTCTGTCCCTCTGTCTGTCTGTCCCTCTGTCTGTCTGTCTGTCCGTCTGTCTGTCCCTCTGTCTGTCCCTCTGTCTGTCTGTCCCTCTGTCTGTCTGTCCCTCTGTCTGTCTGTCCCTCTGTCTGTCTGTCCCTCTGTCTGTCTGTCCCTCTGTCTGTCTGTCCCTCTGTCTGTCTGTCCCTCTGTCTGTCTGTCCGTCTGTCTCTCTTCAGACCTAAATCCCCTCATCCAATTGATTGGTCACACGTTCACAGATCCCATTTACAGATCACAGTCTGTGTATCCACTGAGTCTCACTGCCACCATGTGATGCCAGCATGACTCTTCTAGCCACATTACAGGCCTCTGAAAGATGGCTGACTGTGTCCTACAGTTCTGACAGTGAGAGATATAGAGGGAGATGGCTGACTGTGTCCTACAGTACTGACACAGGGAGATATAGAGGGAGATGGCTGACTGTGTCCTACAGTACTGACACAGGGAGATGGCTGACTGTGTCCTACAGTACTGACACAGAGAGATATAGAGGGAGATGGCTGACTGTGTCCTACAGTACTGACACAGAGAGATATAGAGGGAGATGGCTGACTGTGTCCTACAGTACTGACACAGAGAGATATAGAGGGAGATGGCTGACTGTGTCCTACAATACTGACACAGAGATATATAGAGGGAGATGGCTGACTGTGTCCTACAGTACTGACACAGAGAGATATAGAGGGAGATGGCTGACTGTGTCCTACAGTACTGACACAGAGAGATATAGAGGGAGATGGCTGACTGTGTCCTACAGTACTGACACAGAGAGATATAGAGGGAGATGGCTGACTGTGTCCTACAGTACTGACACAGAGAGATATAGAGGGAGATGGCTGACTGTGTCCTACAGTACTGACACAGAGAGATATAGAGGGAGATGGCTGACTGTGTCCTACAGTACTGACACAGAGAGATATAGAGGGAGATGGCTGACTGTGTCCTATAGCACTGACACAGAGAGATATAGAGGGAGATGGCTGACTGTGTCCTACAGTACTGACACAGAGAGATATAGAGGGAGATGGCTCACTGTGTCCTACAGTACTGACACAGGGAGATGGCTGACTGTGTCCTACAGTACTGACACAGAGAGATATAGATGGAGATGGCTGACTGTGTCCTACAGTACTGACACAGAGAGATATAGAGGGAGATGGCTCACTGTGTCCTACAGTACTGACACAGGGAGATGGCTGACTGTGTCCTACAGTACTGACACAGAGAGATATAGAGGGAGATGGCTCACTGTGTCCTACAGTACTGACACAGGGAGATGGCTGACTGTGTCCTACAGTACTGACACAGAGAGATATAGAGGGAGATGGCTGACTGTGTCCTACAGTACTGACACAGAGAGATATAGAGGGAGATGGCTGACTGTGTCCTACAGTACTGACACAGGGAGATATAGAGGGAGATGGCTGACTGTGTCCTACAGTACTGACACAGAGAGATATAGAGGGAGATGGCTGACTGTGTCCTACAGTACTGACACAGAGAGATATAGAGGGAGATGGCTGACTGTGTCCTACAGTACTGACACAGGGAGATATAGAGGGAGATGGCTGACTGTGTCCTACAGTACTGACACAGAGAGATATAGAGGGAGATGGCTGACTGTGTCCTACAGTACTGACACAGGGAGATGGCTGACTGTGTCCTACAGTACTGACACAGGGAGATATAGAGGGAGATGGCTGACTGTGTCCTACAGTACTGACACAGAGAGATATAGAGGGAGATGGCTGACTGTGTCCTACAGTACTGACATAGAGATATAGAGGGAGATGTGCAGCTGTAGTGTGTGTGTGTGTGTGTGTGTGTGTGTGTGTGTGTGTGTGTGTGTGTGTGTGTGTGTGTGTGTGTGTGTGTGTGTGTGTGTGTGTGTGTGTGTGTGTGTGTGTGTGTGTGTGTGTGTGTGTGTCTGTGTGTGTGTGTGTGTGTGTGTGTGTGTGTGTGTGTGTGTGTGTGTGTCTGTACATACTTTGAAATGCCTTATTATAAAACATGGTGCTGCTATGTCGCTATGCCATGCTCAGCCTGCACCTGTATGAAAAGGTATTTCTCCTTTCAAGAGGTCTTCAGGCCTTCACCTGTTGTTCTCAGGTGCTCTGAAACACTCCCTCTGTTTTTTAAATTTTATTTATTTCACCTTTATTTAACCAGGTAAGCCAGTTGAGAACAAGTTCTCATTTACAACTGCGACCTGGCCAAGATAAAGCAAAGCAGTGCGATAAAAACAACAACACAGAGTTACATATGGGGTAAAACAAAACATAAAGTCAAAAATACAACAGAAAATAGAAAATATATATACAGTGTGTGCAAATGTAGCAAGTTATGGAGGTAAGGCAATAAATAGGCCATAGTGCAAAATAATTACAATTAGTATTAACACTGGAATGATAGATGTGCAAGAGATGATGTGCAAATATAGATACTGGGGTGCAAATTAGCAAAATAAATAACAATATGGGGATGAGGTAGTTGGGTGGGCTAATTTCAGATGGGCTGTGTACAGGTGCAGTGATCGGTAAGGTGCTCTGACAACTGATGCTTAAAGTTAGTGAGGGAGATAAGAGTCTCCAGCTTCAGAGATTTTTGCAGTTCGTTCCAGTCATTGGCAGCAGAGAACTGGAAGGAATGGCAGCCAAAGGAGGTGTTGGCTTTGGGGATGACCAGTGAGATATACCTGCTGGAGCGCATACTACGGGTGGGTGTTGCTATGGTGACCAATGAGCTAAGATAAGGTGGGGATTTGCCTAGCAGTGATTTATAGATGGCCTGGAGCCAGTGGGTTTGGCGACGAATATGTAGTGAGGGCCAGCCAACAAGAGCGTACAGGTCACAGTGGTGGGTAGTATATGGGGCTTTGGTGACAAAACGGATGGCACTGTGATAGACTACATCCAATTTGCTGAGTAGAGTGTTGGAGGCTATTTTGTAAATGACATCGCCGAAGTCAAGGATCGGTAGGATAGTCAGTTTTACGAGGGCATGTTTGGCAGCATGAGTGAAGGAGGCTTTGTTGCGAAATAGGAAGCCGATTCTAGATTTAACTTTGGATTGGAGATTCTTTATGTGAGTCTGGAAGTTGAGTTTACAGTCTAACCAGACACCTAGATATTTGTAGTTGTCCACATACTCTAGGTCAGACCCATCGAGAGTAGTGATTCTAGTCGGGTGGGCGGGTGCCAGCAGCGTTCGATTGAAGAGCATGCATTTAGTTTTACTAGTGTTTAAGAGCAGTTGGAGGCTACGGAAGGAGTGTTGTATGGCATTGAAGCTAGTTTTGAGGTTTGTTAACACAGTGTCCAATGAAGGGCCGGCTGTAGCACGAAGCGAGCTAACTAGCCGTTTTTCGAACAGAGTCAGAGTCAACACAGTAGCCATTGTGTGCCGGGTGTAGCACGAAGCTAGCTAGCTAGCCGTTCTTCAAACAAAGTCAACACAGTGGTCATTGCTAGCTACCCAACACGACCAGCTAACTGTAATGTAGTAGCTAAATACAATATACTTGTCCTAGCTAGCCAACGTTTAATCATTGCTGCGTCATGAAAGGAACTTGACACAGACACGAATGATCTGTTTAGTGTGTTAACACACTATTGGTGTGTCTTGGCAGTGTCTTCGGCCGTGCCGGCTGTAGCACCGGCGAGCTAACTAGCCGTTTTTCGAACAGAGTCAGAGTCAACACAGTAGCCATTGTGTGCCGGGTGTAGCACGAAGCTAGCTAGCTAGCCGTTCTTCAAACAAAGTCAACACAGTGGCCATTGCTAGCTACCCAACACGACCAGCTAACTGTACTGTAGTAGCTAAATACAATATACTTGTCCTAGCTAGCCAACGTTTAATCATTGCTGCGTCATGAAAGGAACTTGACACAGACACGAATGATCTGTTTAGTGTGTTATCACACTATTGGTGGTTTGTTGTGACCAAGTGTTGGTGCTAAACTGTGTGTTACTGGATGCTAGCATGCTAGTTAGCTAGTTAACACACTATTGGTGGTTTGTTGTGACCAAGTGTTGGTGCTAAACTGTGTGTTATTGTTATTGGATGCTAGCATGCTAGTTAGCTATGGTGTCATAGTTAGCTAGCTGAATAAAGTGGGTTGAGTCTATTCCTTTAAACATTGAACCGCTGTGGTTCACAACAATTCTGATTTCTAAAGGTGGAAGTTGGGAGAGTTTTTGTTCGGGTGGTTCAGTGAAACAATTTTAGTTTCTGAGGTAGAAGTTTTTTTTTTTTTTTTCCCTGCTCTCTCCTCTCCCAGATGCTTAGCTCATTTCATTCCGATCTCCTCTGCATTTTTGTAGCCATTTGCTACAGCCTGTCAACTATGCCTCTGCCTATCCCTGTTCTCTCCTCTCTGCACAGGCTACACAAACGCACCACACCGCGTGGCTGCTGCCTCTCTAACCTGGTGGTCCCTGCACGCACCCCACACCTGGAGTTCCAGGTCGCAGGCAGCCTCTGGAACTGCCGTTCTGCTGCCAACAAAGCTGACTTCATCCCAGCCTATGCCAACCTCCAGTCCCTCGACTTCCTGGCGCTGACGGAAACATGGATCACCACTGAAAACACTGCTACTCCTACTGCTCTCTCCTCGTCTGACCATGTGTTCTCGCATACCCCGAGAGCATCTGGTCAGAGGGGTGGTGGTACAGGAATCCTCATCTCTCCCAAGTGGACATTCTCAATTTTTCCCCTAACCCATCTGTCTATCTCCTCATTTGAATTCCATGCTGTCACAGTCACTAGCCCATTTAAGCTTAATATCCTTGTCATCTATCGCCCTCCAGGTTCCCTTGGAGAGTTCATCAATGAGCTTGACGCCTTGATAAGTTCCTTTCCTGAGGATGGCTCACCCCTCACAGTTTTGGGGGATTTCAACCTCCCTATGTCCACATTTGACTCATTTCTCTCTGCCTCCTTCTTTCCACTCCTCTCCTCTTTTGACCTCACCCTCTCACCGTCCCCCCTACTCACAAGGCAGGCAATACGCTTGACCTCATCTTCACTAGATGCTGCTCCTCTACTAATCTCACTGCAACTCCCTCCATGTCTCCGACCACTACTTTGTTTCCTTTTCTCTCTCGCTCTCCCCCCACACTACTCACTCTGCCCCTACACAGATGGTATTGCGCCGCCGCAACCTTCGCTCTCTCTCTCCCACTACTCTCTCCTCTTCCATCCTATCATCTCTTCCCTCTGCTCAATCCTTCTCCCTCCAATCTCCTGATTCTGCCTCCTCAACCCTCCTCTCCTCCCTTTCTGCATCCTTTGACTCTCTGTGTCCCCTATCCTCCCGGCCGGCTCGGTCCTCCCCTCCAGCTCCGTGGCTTGATGACTCATTGCGAGCTCACAGAACTGAGCTCCGGGCAGCGGAGCGGAAATGGAAGAAAACTAAACTCCCTGCCGACCTGGCATCTTTTCACTCCCTCCTCTCTACATTTTCTTCATCTGTTTCTGCTGCTAAGGCCACCTTCTACCACTCTAAATTCCAAGCATCTGCCTCTAACCCTAGGAAGCTCTTTGCCACATTTTCCTCCCTCCTGAATCCTCCCCCCTCCTCTCTCTCTGTGGATGACTTCGTCCAACCACTTTGAAAAAGAAGGTTGACGACATCCGATCCTCGTTTGTTAAGTCTAATGACACTGCTGGTCCTGCTCACACTGCCCTACCCTATGCTTTGACTTCTTTCTCCCCTCTCTCTCCAGATAAAATCCTGCGACTTGTGACTGCAGGCCGCCCAACAACCTGCCCGCTTGACCCCATCCCCCTCCTCCCTTCTCCAGACCATCTCCGGTGACCTTCTCCCCTACCTCACCTCGCTGATCAACTCATCCTTGACCGCTGGCCATGTCCCTTCCGTCTTCAAGAGAGCGAGAGTTGCTCCCCTTCTCAAAAAACCAACACTCGACCCCACTGATGTCAACAACTACAGACCAGTATCCCTTCTTTCTTTTCTTTCCAAAACTATTGAGCGTGCCGTCTTTAGCCAACTCTCTTGCTATCTCTCTCAGAATGACCTTCTTGATCCAAACCAATCAGGTTTCAGGACTGGTCATTCAACTGAGACTGCTCTTCTCTGTGTCACGGAGACTCTCCGCACTGCTAAAGCTAACTCTCTCTCCTCTGCTCTTGTCCTTCTAGACCTGTCTGCTGCCTTTGATACTGTGAACCATCAGATCCTCCTCTCCACCCTCTCCGAGCTGGGCATCTCCGCGCGGCTCACTCCTGATTGCGTCCTACCTGACCGGTCGCTCCTACCAAGTGGCGTGGCGAGAAGCTGTCTCCGCACCACGTGCTCTCACCACTGGTGTCCCCCAGGGCTCAGTTCTAGGCCCTCTCCTTTTCTCCCTATACACCAAGTCACTTGGCTCTGTCATATCCTCACACGGCCTCTCCTATCATTGCTACGCTGACGATACACAACTAATCTTCTCCTTTCCCCCTTCTGATAACCAGGTGGCGAATCGCATCTCTGCATGTCTGGCAGACATATCAGTATGGATGACGGATCACCACCTCAAGCTGAACCCTGGCAAGACGGAGCTGCTCTTCCTCCCGGGGAAGGACTGCCCGTTCCATGATCTCGCCATCACGGTTGACAACTCCGTTGTGTCCTCCTCCCAGAGTGCGAAGAGCCTTGGCGTGACCCTGGACAACACCCTGTCGTTCTCCGCTAACATCAAGGCGGTGACCCGCTCCTGCAGGTTCCTGCTCTACAACATTTCGGAGAGTACGACCCTGCCTTACACAGGAAGCGGCACAGGTCCTAATCCAGGCACTTGTCATCTCCCGTCTGGATTACTGCAACTCGCTGTTGGCTGGCCTCCCTGCATGTGCCATTAAACCCCTACAACTCATCCAGAATGCCGCAGCCCGTCTGGTGTTCAACCTTCCCAAGTTCTCTCACGTCACCCCCCTCCTCCGCACACTCCACTGGCTTCCAGTTGAAGCTCGCATCCGTTACAAGACCATGGTGCTTGCCTTTGGAGCAGCGAGGGAACGGCACCTCTGTACCTTCGGGCTCTGATCAGTCCCTACACCCAAACGAGGGCATTGCGTTCATCCACCTCTGGCCTGCTGGCTCCCCTTCCTCTGCGGAAGCATAGTTCCCGCTCAGCCCAGTCAAAACTGTTCGCTGCTCTGGCACCCCAATGGTGGAACAAGCTCCCTCACGACGCCAGGACAGCGGAGTCACTCACCACCTTCCGGAGACATTTGAAACCCCACCTCTTTAAGGAATACCTGGGATAGGATAAAGCAATCCTTCTACCCCCCCCACACACAGCGGAGTCGCTCACCACCTTCCGGAGACATTTGAAACCCCACCTCTTTAAGGAATACCTGGGATAGGATAAAGTAATCCTTCTACCCCCCAACACACACCCCACAGCGGAGTCACTCACCACCTTCCGGAGACATTTGAAACCCCCACCTCTTTAAGGAATACCTGGGATAGGATAAAGTAATCCTTCTACCCCCCAAAAAAAAATGTAAAGTGGTTATCCCACTGGCTATAGGGTGAATGCATCAATTTGTGAGTCGCTCTGGACTAGAGCGTCTGCTAAATGACGTAAATGTGCCCTTGAGCAAGGCACTTAACCCTAATTGCTCCTGTAAGTCGCTCTGGATAAGAGCGTCTGCTAAATGACTAAAATGTAAATGTAAATGTAAGGGCCAGATGTATACAAAATGGTGTCGTCTGCGTAGAGGTGGATCTGAGAATCACCAGCAGCAAGAGCGACATCATTGATATACACAGAGAAAAGAGTCGGCCCAAGAATTGAAACCTTTGGCACCCCCATAGAGACTGCCATAGGTCCAGACAACAGCCCCTCCGATTTGACACATTGAACTCTATCTGAGAAGTAGTTGATGAACCAGGCGAGGCAGTCATTTGAGAAACCAAGGCTATTTAGTCTGCCAATAAGAATGCGGTGGTTGACAGAGTCGAAAGCCTTGGCTAGATCGATGAAGACGGCTGCACAGTACTGTCTATTATAATAATAATAATAATAATAAATAATAATAATAATAATAATATGCCATTTAGCAGACGCTTTTATCCAAAGCGACTTACAGTCATGCGTGCATACATTTTTGTGTATGGGTGGTCCCGGGGATCGAACCCACTACCTTGGCGTTACAAGCGCCGTGCTCTACCAGCTGAGCTACAGAGGACCACGATCGTGGTTATAATATCGTTTAGGACCTTGAGCGTGACTGAGGTGCACCCATGACCAGCTCGGAAACCGGATTGCATAGCGGAGAAGGTACGGTGGGATTCGAAATGGTCGGTGATCGGTTTGTTAACTTGGCTTTCAAAAACTTTCGAAAGGCAGGGCAGGATGGATATAGGTCTGTAACAGTTTGGATCTAGAGTGTCACCCCCTTTGAAGAGGGGGATGACCGTGGCAGCTTTCCAATCTCTGGGGATCTCAGACGTTACGAAAGAGAGGTTGAACAGGCTAGTAATAGGGGTTGCAACAATTTCGGCGGCCAATTTTAGAAAGAAAGGGTCCAGATTGTCTAGCCCAGATGATTTGTAGGAGTCCAGATTTTGCAGCTCTTTCAGAACATCAGCTGTCTTAATTTGTGTGAAGGAGAAGCGGGGGGGGGGCATGGGCAAGTTGCAGCGGAGGGTGCAGAGCTGGTGACCGGGGTAGTGGTAGCCAGGTGGAAAGCATGGCCAGCCGTAGCAAAATGCTTGTTGAAATTCTCGATTATTGTAGATTTATCGGTGGTGATAGTGTTTCCTAGCCTCAGTGCAGTGGGCAGCTGGGAGGAGGTGCTCTTATTCTCCATGGACTTTACAGTGTCCCAAAACTTTTTGGAGTTAGTGCTACAGGATGCAAATTTCTGTTTGAAAAAGCTAGCCTTTTGCTTTCCTAACCGCTTGTGTATATTGGTTCCTAATTTCCCTGAAAAGTTGCATATTGCGGGGGCTATTCGATGCTAATGCAGTACGCCACAGGATGTTTTTGTGCTGGTCAAGGGCAGTCAAGTCTGAGGAGAACCAGGGGCTATATCTGTTCTTAGTTCTGAATTGTTTGAATGGGGCATGCTTATTTAAGATTGAGAGGAAAGCACTTTTAAAGAACATCCAGGCATCCTCTACTGACGGAATGAGATCGATATCCATCCAGGATACCTGGGCCAGGTCAATTAGGAAGGCCTGCTCGCTAAAGTGTTTTAGGTAGCGTTTGACAGTGATGAGGGGTGGTCGTTTGACCGCGGACCCATTACCGACGCAGGCAATAAGGCAGTGATCGCTGAGATCCTGGTTGAAGACAGCGGAGGTGTATTTAGAGGGTAAGTTAGTCAGGATGATATCTATGAGGGTGCCCATGTTTACGGATTTAGGGTTGTACCTGGTAGGTTCCTTGATAATTTGTGTGAGATTGAGGGCATCTAGTTGGTGCTACAGCACTGGCTAGCAGGAAGCACGGCTGTTGTTTGCGTGTGCTAGCGGGCTGGGGCTAGCAGATGGATCTTCGAGGTCGTCGCAACGGGAAGCCTGTTGAAACCACAGACGATTACGTCGGCAGACCAGTCGTGATGGATCGGCGGGGCTCCGTGTCGACTCTAGGAGGTCCCGTCCAGTTGACAGAGAGGTAGATATCCAAGAGATGGGCCTGACTCGAGGCTAGCTCAAGGCTGATTAGCCAACAACAACATCCATTTGGTTGCAGCTAGCTAGTTGCGATGATCCGGAGTTAAAGGTCCAGTGATTCAGTGATTCCGGCAGAAAAACCGATATGTTCTGGGTCGATAACGCGCTGTGCAGACAGTGCAGACTGGCCGATAATAGTCCAGGCTAGAGCTGGCTGGTAGGTAGTGCAGGCCACGGACAATGGTGAAAAACCGCTAACGGTGGCTAATAGCAAGTAGCTAGTTAGCTGGCTACTCCCGTCCGGTAGAAAGAGAGGTAGATAGCCGGGATATGGGCCTGGCTCAAGGCTAGCTCAAGGCTAACTGGTGCTTGCTTTGGGGGCAGTGGTGATTAGCCAACAGCAACATCCATTCGGTTGCAGCTAGCTAGTTGCGATCCTGTGTTAATGTCCAGTGATTCAATTATTCCGGCAGAAAATCCGATGTTCTGGATGAAAACAGCTAACGGTGGCTAATAGCAAGTAGCTAGTTAGCTGGCTAGCTAGTTTCAACTGGAGATTCTAGATAAAAAGGTAAGTCAATAATAGAATCCGTTCCACATTGAGTGAGGCGGGTTGCAGGAAAGTATATTTAGTAGAAGGATGATAAGTGTGATAGGGAAATATGTACGAAAAATACAAAAAAAATACAAAAAAACAGGCTATTTACACGGACACACACATAGTACACGACCGCACTGCTGCGCCATCTTGGATTGGAAAGCTTTTGACGGCCAAATGTGTGTATGACTGCAGACACTAAAATCAGAGTCCCACATAACACCCTATTCCCTATGTAGTGCACTACATTTGACCAAAACCCTATGGGCCCTGGTGAAAAGCAGTGCACTACGTAGGGAATAGGGTGCCATTAGGGACACACCCTAAAGCCTCTCTCTGTCACAGTGCAAAGCTTCTGTCTAATCAGGACCAGGATTTGGCTGTGAGCCAGGAAGACTTAGCAACAAGGGTGGCACTAGCAACAACCAGGGTCTCAGACCAGCCCCCTGAGACTAAGTAATGGAATACTGTCTAATGAATAGTGATGCCATGTTTTCAAAGGACCATGCACAAAGAGAAAATACAAATACCTAATCAATATGATCGATTTGATGAAGTAGGCATTCCAATCCATTCTATTGCATTCTATTGTGTTGTATCATATTGTATAGTATAGTATAGTATAGTATTGTATCATATTGTATCGTATAGTGTAGTGTTGTATCATATTGAATAGTGTAGTATTGTATGATATTGTATAGTATAGTGTTGTATCATATTGTATAGTATAGTATAGTATTGTATCATATTGTATAGTATAGTACAGAATAGTATAGTATAGTATAGTATTGTATCATATTGTATAGTATAGTGTTGTATCATATTGTATAGTACAGTGTTGTATCATATTGTATAGTATAGTATAGTATCATATTGTATCGTATAGTATTGTATGATATTGTATAGTATAGTGATGTTTCATATTGTGTAGTATAGTGTAGTGTTGTATCATATTGTATAGTATAGTATAGTATAGTATCATATTATATAGTATAGTGTAGTATCATATTGTATAGTATAGTATAGTATCATATTGTATAGTATGGTATAGTATCATATTGTATAGTGTAGTGTTGTATCATATTGTATAGTATAGTATAGTGTTGTATCATATTGTATAGTATAGTGTGGTGTTGTATAGTATAGTGTTGTATCATATTGTATAGTATAGTGTAGTATAATATTGTATATTTTAGTGTAGTATTCCTACCTGTGCGATTCTGCATTTCAGCTCAGCTCTCTCCAGTTCCCATGCTCCCGTGTCCTTAGTGTGCTGCAGCTGTAGTTGACTCCTCTTAGACTCCTCTCTCTTCACCTCTAGCTGCACCTCCTCCACTACTGTCTTCAGATCCAACAAAATCCTTCTGTTCTCCCCACCCTGAGAATCAATACAGCAACATTCATCCTTCTGTTCTCCCCACCCTGAGAAGCAATACAGCAACAATCATCCTTCTGTTCTCCCCACCCTGAGAATCAATACAGCAGCACAGAGCAACAATCATCCTTCTGTTCTCCCCACCCTGAGAATCAATACAACAACACAGAGCAACAATCATCCTTCTGTTCTCCCCACCCTGAGAATCAATACAGCAACAATCATCCTTCTGTTCTCCCCACCCTGAGAAGCAATACAGCAACAATCATCCTTCTGTTCTCCCCACCCTGAGAATCAATACAGCAGCACAGAGCAACAATCATTCTTCTGTTCTCCCCACCCTGAGAATCAATACAACAACACAGAGCAACAATCATCCTTCTGTTCTCCCCACCCTGAGAATCAATACAGCAACAATCATCCTTCTGTTCTCCCCACCCTGAGAATCAATACAGCAACAATCATCCTTCTGTTCTCCCCACCCTGAGAAGCAATACAGCAACAATCATCCTTCTGTTCTCCCCACCCTGAGAATCAATACAGCAACACAGAGCAACAATCATCCTTCTGTTCTCCCCACCCTGAGAATCAATACAGCAACACAGAGCAACATTCATCCTTCTGTTCTCCCCACCCTGAGAATCAATACAGCAACAATCATCCTTCTGTTCTCCCCACCCTGAGAATCAATACAGCAACACAGAGCAACATTCATCCTTCTGTTCTCCCCACCCTGAGAATCAATACAGCAACAATCATCCTTCTGTTCTCCCCACCCTGAGAATCAATACAGCAACACAGAGCAACAATCATCCTTCTGTTCTCCCCACCCTGAGAATCAATACAGCAACATTCATCCTTCTGTTCTCCCCACCCTGGGAATCAATACAGCAACAATCATCCTTCTGTTCTCCCCACCCTGAGAATCAATACAGCAATACAGAGCAACAATCATCCTTCTGTTCTCCCCACCCTGGGAATCAATACAGCAACACAGAGCAACAATCATCCTTCTGTTCTCCCCACCCTGAGAATCAATACAGCAACAATCATCCTTCTGTTCTCCCCACCCTGAGAATCAATACAACAACAATCATCCTTCTGTTCTCCCCACCCTGAGAATCAATACAGCAACAATCATCCTTCTGTTCTCCCCACCCTGAGAATCAATACAACAACAATCATCCTTCTGTTCTCCCCACCCTGAGAATCAATACAGCAACAATCATCCTTCTGTTCTCCCCACCCTGAGAATCAATACAACAACAATCATCCTTCTGTTCTCCCCACCCTGAGAATCAATACAGCAACAATCATCCTTCTGTTCTCCCCACCCTGAGAATCAATACAACAACAATCATCCTTCTGTTCTCCCCACCGAGACAACAATCATCCTTCTGTTCTCCCCACCCCGAGAATCAATACAGCAACAATCATCCTTCTGTTCTCCCCACCCTGGGAATCAATACAGCAACACAGAGCAACAATCATCCTTCTGTTCTCCCCACCCCGAGAATCAATACAGCAACAATCATCCTTCTGTTCTCCCCACCCTGGGAATCAATACACCCAAGCTCCCCCACCCTGAGAATCAATACAGCAACAATCATCCTTCTGTTCTCCCCACCCTGAGAATCAATACAGCAACATTCATCCTTCTGTTCTCCCCACCCTGGGAATCTGTACCACAACACAGAGTTAGCTGTAGTTGGTGACCCACAATAAATACATTCAGAAACATTCAGAAAATCGTATCTAAAACAAAACGTAGTTCAACAAGTAGTGAACCAGATGTATAATCTAAAACACAGAATAAAATATCTCCCTGTGCTTACGCGTGCACTTATTTCAGTTAGGCCTACTTGTATCTCAGCAACTTGTCTTAAAAGTATCTCCTTCTCTCGTATCCATTCTTCCTTATCCTGTCCGTGGCGTTTCTTTAAGCCCTCAAATTTCTTTTTCAGGCGAGAGTGATGAGTCCCTGGCCCATGCGCCCGAACTCGCCCCCGAGGAAGCTCCAGTGATGATCCAACAGTTCCAGAATGAGACTGTTCGTAGAACTGAGTGACTGCGGGCGGGGAGGAGAAGGTCCTGAGCGGGCTGCGACTCTTCCCCCTGCCCCTCTCTCGTTCTCTTTCAACCCGGGAGCAGGGAACGAATTCCCAGCCCTGCGCTGGCACGTACCCGCCCCCACCTCCACTACGCAAACCTGACCCATTTCCGAACGCGCCATTCCACATGTCTCAACGTCCAGTGACAAACAAACACAAAATGATGACAGCCTTCGGTTGACGGGTGCCTTCAGTTGTCGTTGCAGCAGCGGCAGCATAATTATCCGAAGCCGGCGATTCCCCCGGTCGTGTCCGTCTCTCTCACGGCTGAACCAGCAGCAGTTCCAGCCCCTGCAGCGATGTGCGCTTTTGTCCCTTCCATGTCACCGCGCCATGCCAAGGTCAACAATCGGTCAGAGTTCTGTATTAATTATCCAAACTTCTGTAGGCTATTCATTATTCCTACATTGAAAAGTACAGTAAAATGCAATGCTGCTGAATTGCAGGGTACGGTCATCGCCTAGGCTACTGCCCCGTGCCGTGCGCTGTGTGGGTGAAGTCACGCAGTGGGCTGTTGCGTGGACAGGAAGAGTACCCAATAATACACCTAGCCCACTGATGTAAGAGCTGGGGAGTATTTTTACACCCTGTAACCATGCATATCCTTTTTCTCAATAACCCTTCTGGGTAGCGTAGGCTACTAAGTCACGGAGCTGGTAGCAGGTCGCGTGAAGAAGTATGAATTAAAATCACGTCTGTTTACTACCGGGACCATTATGTTGTGACCGCGGAATGCGGATCAAGTGGTAGACTAGGCTATGCAACGTGTTGTGACCGTGACCATAGCGATACATCTGTTTAGCGCGCTGGTTATAGCCTAATGTTTGTTTATTGGGTTCACAAGCAAAATCCTAAGCCAACTGTTGCACAGCGCGTCAATGCGCGCATATATACAGTAGCCAAGCCAAATACTGGAACAACGTTTCTGTATTCGCAGTTAGTTTGCGTCCTATTTTGATATAAGAAAAGGCTATGCTCCTATATTTCACAATACCCTTCATTGCCTTCAAATCTCTGAATAGATTTGGGACATCTGAAAACATCTTACCTGTTATGCAATGTCCAGCTGTTTAATATGTTAAAGGCCTCCAAAACCAAAACACCAGAATAAGCTATCCAAAACGTATTTCTGGTCAATTTTTAATGAAAATCACAGTGGTCCACAAATCCAACGGAAATAACCGTCTTGGTCAGAGTTCTCTATTTTCTGATGCCTTCATTGACAACTTGACCAGAGGAACTGCGAAAGCCCCGCGCACTTCTCCCCCACAGCTGGTTTTAATACAGTATATGACGTCAAATCACCATGGCGGGATGGAAATCGACGTGTGTTCCCGCCCCCGTCGCCGCGGCCAGTAGAACTTCCGGATAAACAGGTCCATATCCAGCACTAATCAAATCAAATGTTATTGGTCACGTGCACATATTTTGCAGATGTTATCGCAGGTGCAGCGAAATGCTTATGTTGTTTTTTTTTTTGCTACAACAGTGCTGTAATACCTAGCAATACAAAACAATACAGCCAAATCCCCAAAATAAAGTAATTAAGAAATATCAGAAGGAGCAATGTCAGTCCAGAATATAAATATATATGTATATGATGGTGTGTATAGACATTATGGACAGTATATGAATAGAAAAGGTGTGTACAGCAGTAGTTATTTAGGATGAGCCATGACTAGAATACAGTATATACATATGAAGTGGGTAAAACAGTATATAAACATTATTAAAGTGACCAGTGTTCAATGACTATTTAAATAGGGCAGCAGTTACTATTTTTCCTTTAGTTTATTTAGCAAATGTTTCTTACTTACTTTTAAAAACTCTGCATTGTTGGTTAAGGGCACATAAGTAAGCATTTCACAGTAAGGTCTACACCTGCTGTATTTGGCGCATGTGACAAATAATATTTGATTTGATTTGAGTCTCTAAAGTGCTGGGTAGAGTACTGGGTGGTAGCCGGCTAGTAACAGTGGCTAAGTTCAGGGCAGTTTACTGAGTGGAGGCGGCTAGTGAAGACTATTTAACAGTCTGATGGCCTGGAGATAGAAGCTGTTTTTCAGTGTCTCCTCCCAGCTTTGATGCACCTGTACTGACCTCGCCTTCTAAATGGTAGCAGGGTGAACAGGCCATGGCTCTGGTGGCTGAGGTCCAATTGCCGTAA
Organism: Coregonus clupeaformis; assembly: GCF_020615455.1. Classification (NCBI taxonomy): domain Eukaryota; kingdom Metazoa; phylum Chordata; class Actinopteri; order Salmoniformes; family Salmonidae; genus Coregonus; species Coregonus clupeaformis. Next base: position 153,191 of record NW_025534485.1, on the reverse strand, counting down.
CAGGCGGTGATACAGCCCAACAGGATGCTCTCAATGGTGCATCTGTAGAAGTATGTGAGGGTTTTAGGGGCCAAGACGAATTTCTTCAGCCTCCTGCCTGAGGTTGAAGAGGCGCTGTTGTGACTTCTTCACCACACTGTCTGTGTGGATGGATCATTTCAGGTTGTCAGTGATGTGCTCACCGAGGAACTTGAAGCTTTTCACCCTCTCCACTGCGGCACCGTCGATGTGGATGGGGGGCGTACTCTCTCTGCTGTCTCCTGAAGTCCACGATCAGCTCCTTCGGTTTGTTAACATTGAGGGAGAGGTTATTTTCGTGGCACCACTCCGCCAGGGCCCTCACCTCCTCCCTGTAGGCTGTCTCGTCGTTGTTGGTAATCAGGCCTACCACTGTTGTGTCGTCTTCAAACTTGATGATTGAGTTGGAGACGTGCTTGGCCACGCAGTCATGGGTGAACAGGGAGTACAGGAGGGGGCTGAGCACACACCCTTGTGGGGCCCCTGTGTTGAGGATCAGCGTAGTGGAGGTGTTGTTTCCTACCTTCACCACCTGGGGTCGGCCCGTCAGGAAGTCCAGGGTCCAGTTGCACAGGGCGGGGTTCAGACCTGGGGGACAATGATGAGCTGTAGACGATGAACAGCATTCTTACATAGGTATTCTTCTTGTCCAGATGGGATAGGGCAGTGTGCAGTGTGATGGTGATTTCGTCATCCGTGGATCTGTTGGGGCGGTAAGCAAATTGTAGTGGGTCTAGAGTGTCAGGTCAGGTGGAGGTGATATGATCCTTAACTAGCCTCTCAAAGCACTTCATGATGATGTAAGTGAGTGCTACAGGGCAATAGTCGTTTAGTTCAGTTACCTTTGCTTTCTTGTGTACAGGAACAATGGTGGACATCTTGAAGCATGTGGGGACAGCAGACTGGTATAGGGAGAGATTGAATATGTCTGTAAACACTCCAGCAAGCTGGTCTGCACATGCTCTGAGGACGCGTGGCTTGGGATGTCGTCTGGGCCGGCAGCCTTGAAAGTGTTACCATAGTTACATGCCTCATGAGCAGCAGTGACCCATGTCGGATGTTAACACGCTTAAAATGTCTTACTCACGTTGGCCACGGAGAACAAGAGCCCACAGTCCTTGGGAGCGGGCTGCGTCGGTGGCACTGTTACATTTACATCATTTACATTTTTGTCATTTAGCAGACGCTCTTATCCAGAGCGACTTACAGTTAGAGTGCAGTTTTTTTTTTTTTCTTCATACTGGCCCCCCCCCGTGGGAAGCGAACCCACAACCCTGGCGTTGCAAACGCCATGCTCTACCAACTGAGCTACATCCCTGCTGGCCATTCCCTCCCCTACCCTGGACGACGCTGGGCCAATTGTGCGCCGCCCCATGGGTCTCCCGGTCGCGGCCGGCTACGACAGAGCCTGGATCCTCAGTGATAGATATCCGGGCTGCGTCGGTGGCACTGTGTTACCCTCAAAGCGGGCGAAGAAGGCGTCTAGCTTGTCTGGGAGCCAAGGCGTTGGTGTCTGCGACGCGGCTGGTTGGTTTCCCTTTATAATCCGTGACTGTCTGGAGTCCCTGCCACATGTCTGAGCCGTTGAATTGCGACTCCACTTTGTCTCTGTACTGTGCCTGTACAGTTCTGGCCTTCATGTTAAGACCCGGTAGCAATATTTGTCACACAATTTAGTGTCATCAGGGCCGGCCCAGGCATAAGCAACATGAGCGGTCGCTTAGGGCCCCAGAACCCTAGGGGGCCCCAACCCCCCAAAAAAAACTCAGTCTGGGTCTCAACTTACTGTTGAGAGTTAGAATAGTAGAATACATGAGGTGCAAGTTCGAAATATGGTTGCACATCAGCAATTTGACAGTCACTCAATTAGCCATGTCAGCTAACCATTTTTAGATTGGTAAGTTAGTCTAGCCAGCTATCTACATTTGTAGTAATCACGGCAAAAATACTGACCAGGCACGCAGGGCGCATGCCCAGGGGCTCTGACCTCCAGGGGGCCCCCAATTGATTTCGTTACAACTAAATCTCACTTAGGGCCCCCCCCCCCCCAAAAGGCTAGAGCCGGCCCTGAGTGTCATATCACTGTCAAAAGACATTCTGAAGTCTCTTCTAGCTGGCATAAGGAGGATGCAAAAGCATCGTAGGAAGTGTCCTGAACGGCATCTTCTTCCCTATATAGATGCAGTAAATAGATCAATGGAACGCAGACCGTGGGAGAAGGAAGAAGCACGCCGGAATTGGCGCGCGTTCAACAAATCTGATCTGATCTAACAAAGTGGAAATTCGTCAAATCCATCATGATTGATGTCTTGTAACAGGCCCACAATGTGGTTACCAAAGTCCGATTTGGATGTACAATATTTGGCTGTTTTCGCTGCATAACACTTAGAAGTAGTCCCTTTTCAAGGTTTAGAACAAGTAACTGATAAATGCTAACTCCCATTCGTATAAGCTTGTAGCATAGCTAGCATACAGAAATCGGTGGTGGTAGTCAAAGTCCTTTTTAACTGTAATGCAGTTGATTGGTGACGATGACATGAACATGTGTTGGGGTTGACATCCATACAAGCATTATACTCCGATTTCTACCTCAACATAATGTGAAATACACATAATAAACAACAGCCTAAATGTAGGCTAATTTAGCTGGGGGGCAATGAGGAAATTCTGGATCTTTCCCCAACGGAATCTTTCCCCTACACGTTTCCATGGCAAAAAAAAAACATTTTAAAAAAATCCATTGTTTTGGGTCGTGTTCCATTGACCTCTTTACCGGGCTCTGGTCAAAAGTAGTGCACTATGTAGGGAATAGGGTGCCATTTGGGACACATCCCATATAGACTACAGTACAGCAGTAGGATCATTCTGAGACTATTTCTATGGCTATTTAAACACGCTGTGGTATCTGATGTCATTGGGAGGAGGACTAACCACCTAGACTGGACCCAAATAATGTCCCCACAAATGTCCCAAATAATGTCGACCCAGAGATAGACTAAACTGGGAGGGATATCAGAGTGCACCTCATCATGCGGTGATCTGGATCTGCACTTAGACCGGTTGACAACTTTACTGTGATGTACTTCGTAGGTGACCTAAATGGCTCAGGCTCAGAGGTGAAAATCTGCCACACCTCAACACGTACACTGAGAGCATCCTGACTGGTTGCATCACCGCCTGGTATGGCAACCGCTCAGCCTCCGACCGCAAGGCACTACAGAGGGTAGTGCGTACGGCCCAGTGCATCACTGGGGCCGAGCTCCCTGCCATCCAGGACCTCTATACCAGGCGGTGTCAGAGGAAGGCCCTAAAAATTGTCAAAGACTCCAGCCACCCTAGTCCATAGACTGTTCTCTCTGCTACCGCACGGCAAGCGGTACCGGAGCGCCAAGTCAAGGTCCAAAAGGCTTCTTAATAGCTTCTACCCCCAAGCCATAAGACTCCTGAACAGCTAATCATGGCTACCCAGACTATTAGCATTGTTCCCCCACCCACCCCCTCTTTTACGCTGCTGCTACTCTGTTTATTATCTTTGCATAGTCACTTTAACTCTACCCACATGTACAGTGGGGAAAAAAAGTATTTAGTCAGCCACCAATTGTGCAAGTTCTCCCACTGAAAAAGATGAGAGAGGCCTGTAATTTTCATCATAGGTACACGTCAACTATGACAGACAAAATGAGGGAAAAAAATCCAGAAAATCACATTGTAGGATTTTTTATGAATTTATTTGCAAATTATGGTGGAAAATAAGTATTTGGTCAATAACAAAAGTTTCAAAATACTTTGTTATATACCCTTTGTTGGCAATGACACAGGTCAAACGTTTTCTGTAAGTCTTCACAAGGTTTTCACACACTGTTGTCGCTGGGCAACACGGACTTTCAACTCCCTCCAAAGATTTTCTATGGGGTTGAGATCTGGAGACTGGCTAGGCCACTCCAGGACCTTGAAATGCTTCTTACGAAGCCACTCCTTCGTTGCCTGGGCGGTGTGTTTGGGATCATTGTCATGCTGAAAGACCCAGCCACGTTTCATCTTCAATGCCCTTGCTGATGGAAGGAGGTTTTCACTCAAAATCTCACGATACATGGCCCCATTCATTCTTTCCTTTACACGGATCAGTCGTCCTGGTCCCTTTGCAGAAAAACAGCCCCAAAGCATGATGTTTCCACCCCCATGCTTCACCGTAGGTATGGTGTTCTTTGGATGCAACTCAGCATTCTTTGTCCTCCAAACACGACAAGTTGAGTTTTTACCAAAAAGTTCTATTTTGGTTTCATCTGACCATATGACATTCTCCCAATCCTCTTCTGGATCATCCAAATGCACTCTAGCAAACTTCAGACGGGCCTGGACATGTACTGGCTTAAGCAGGGGGACACGTCTGGCACTGCAGGATTTGAGTCCCTGGCGGCGTAGTGTGTTACTGATGGTAGGCTTTGTTACTTTGGTCCCAGCTCTCTGCAGGTCATTCACAAGGTCCCCCCGTGTGGTTCTGGGATTGTGATCATTTTGACCCCACGGGGTGAGATCTTGCGTGGAGCCCCAGATCGAGGGAGATTATCAGTGGTCTTGTATGTCTTCCATTTCCTAATAATTGCTCCCACAGTTGATTTCTTCAAACCAAGCTGCTTACCTATTGCAGATTCAGTCTTCCCAGCCTGGTGCAGGTCTACAATTTTGTTTCTGGTGTCCTTTGACAGCTCTTTGGTCTTGGCCATAGTGGAGTTTGGAGTGTGACTGTTTGAGGTTGAGGACAGGTGTCTTTTATACTGATAACAAGTTCAAACAGGTGCCATTAATACAGGTAACGAGTGGAGGACAGAGGAGCCTCTTAAAGAAGAAGTTACAGGTCTGTGAGAGCTTGAAATCTTGCTTGTTTGTAGGTGACCAAATACTTATTTTCCACCATAATTTGCAAATAAATTCATTAAAAATCCTACAATGTGATTTTCTGGAATTTTTTTCCTCAATTTGTCTGTCATAGTTGACGTGTACCTATGATGAAAATTACAGGCCTCTCTCATCTTTTTAAGTGGGAGAACTTGCACAATTGGTGGCTGACTAAATACTTTTTTTCCCCACTGTATTTGCTTATGGTCTTGCCTACGCCCAGCGAACAGTTTTTTAAATTATATGAGAAAAAAATATTAAATTTTATTTGGAACGGCAAGCCAGACAAAATTAAAAGGGCATATTTATATAATGAATATGAATTCGGAGGACAGAAATTATTAAATATTAAAGCATTAGACCTATCACTAAAAGCTTCAGTCAAACAAAAGTTATACTTAAATCCGAACTGGTTCTCAAGCAAATTAGTAAGATTGTCTCACCCAATGTTCAAGAAAGGCCTTTTTCCCTTTATTCAGATTACAACCTCTCACTTTCAGTTATTTGAAAAGGAAATAATCTCCCAAATATCACTATTTCTAAAACAAGCCATAGAAAGTTGGTTGCAATTTCAATTTAATCCTCCAGAAACGACAGAACAAATAATGCAACAAATATTGTGGTTAAATTCAAATATACTAATTGACAAAAAAACTTTATTTTTTGACAGAATGTTTAAAAAAGGTATAATCTTCGTAAATGATATCATCGGTAGGACTGGTGGAGTTATGTCGCACATGCAGCTAACAAAAACATATGGAAATGTCTGCTCTACCCAAAATTACAACCAAATAATTGCAGCCTTACCGCAAAAGTGGAAGAGGAAAGTGGAAGGGGGAGAAAGTAAGGAACTTGTCTGTCGGCCTTGCATTAAAGAACATAATTGGTTAAGGAAAACTGTGATAAATAAAAAAGTATATCAGTTTCACTTAAGGACCAAAGGATTGACAGCCGTCCCATATAGATTGCAAAATAGTTGGGAAGAGATCTTTGACGTACCGATCCCATGGCATAGTGTTTATGAACTGACACGCAAAACGACACCGGATTCAAAAATTAGAATCTTTCAATTTAAATTATTATATAAAATTCTTGCTACCAATAGAATGTTATTTATATGGGGGATACAATCTTCCCAGCTCTGCAGATTTTGCTGTGAAGAGACAGAATCATTAGATCATTTGTTTTGGTTCTGTCCATTTGTAGCTTGTTTTTGGACACAGGTCCAGGAATGGCTAAAGGATTGCAATATTTACCTGGAGCTAACCTTGCAGATAGCATTACTGGGTGATCTGAAAAGTCATAGTCAATCAATCAATAATATAATAATACTTTTAGCAAAAATATTTATTTTTAATTCACAATCTGTAGAAGCAATGAGAATAGAAAGGTTCAGAACTTTTGTAAAACATCACAGTATGGTTGAAATATATATGGCAAATAGAAATCCTATATGGATGGTGTTAAGAGATAGATGGGAGGTATTGAATAGAGTTGAAGGATGGGACTAATAACAAATAACAACAAATAATAACAAAGATAGCTAATAATGTAAGCATACTGTGTCCATAATAAGTATATAGGTTGTATGTTGGGAGCATTTGGGAAAGAGCACAGTTAGAAAGATATGGCATATAGAAGCAAACCGGATGGACATCATGAAAATGATCGGAGAGGTTGAGAGTAGAAGAAGTTCAGGAGCAAAAAATATATATATAATAGAATTATTGTAAAATTAACTCTGTCCATAAGGTGTAGATAGTAAGTATAGACCAGAAGTAGAGGCCTGGGCATTGTTGTTCACTAATTTACTCCAAGTAGGGAAAGGATGGCGGGGTTGAAAAGTAATAAAGGGGAGTATATATATATAAAATAAACATGGGGGATTGGAAGTGATGCAGACAATTACATTGATAGAATATATAATCTATCTGCAATATTAAGCTGATCCATTCCCCCCAACAAAAAAAATAAAAAATAAAAAAAGATTTAAAAACAATTTTAAAAATACTATTTTCAGTCATATAAAGTGTAGTAGAACTGCATGAGATGTGTTCATAAAAAGCCTCCATTTTCCTGTGCAATGAAAGGAGAAGAAATGTAGGCTATCTGAAATAGCCTGTAGGCTAGGCTACTCTAAGCCACTCCTCACTGCATTGAGCAGTCTTTTTTGCGAACAGTGATTGAGTTATATTATTAGCCTAAATTATTATTATTATTATTATTATTATTATTTTATTATTATTATTATCCAATCTAATCATCACATTAGGAAAAGTAGCCTATCTTACATACGTCTACAAATTGAAGGATGCATGGAATGCTTTATTATAAAGGTGAATTTATATGGTGAAAATGAGCTTCCCCAAACCTGAAACCCACGCGCCGCCTATAGCTTCAGACAACCAGTGGGCTACCAGTAGGCTACATCCACAAAATACGTTAAAAAGCAAGGAGGCTGATGATGCAACAGATCAGAACGTTTAGCATAGAATGTTGATCAACGATTATTTCTTCCCATTATAAGCGCAGCGATGTGCACAAGGCAGTAAGCGACGTGTGAATGTTCGTTCCATAATGCAATTAGCGGGAAAAACACCTTTTGTGAGCGGTTTCATGTGACAGAGATGAAAATATCCGTTGGAAATGTATAAAAGAGGGGCGATCTAAATCGGCCTATGCAACAACAAGCATGGGATGCTAATATGTCTAGGATTGTGTCTTTGGCTTCTGGACAATGAAAGTTGATTTGAAAACCAATATAGAACAGGAGAGGAAAAGGCTACTGGTTTCAATGGCATATGGAAGTCTTTAGAAAATAATTGCCTGCACATTTGGTCTGATTTTGGCTAGGCTACTTTGAAGCATGGTAAGACATGCCTCATAATATGTTGTAATACTTTCAGGTTTCAAATAATTAAGTATGTTTAAAAAAAAATAATGTTGCCTCCAGCTCATTGCGACGTGGTGTATGACGCACTGAAGCCTGCCTAGTTGCCTATGCATTTGAAAGGCGAATGGGAAGCGCGCTTCGATTACCAGTTGAGAAAAAAAAATTAGCTATTTTTAATCGTGGCCGTTTTTTTTCTCTCCATACAATTGCCTTTAGAATTGTTGCGCAATGATTGGGTTTATTAAAGCAGGTTTCACTCCTGTAGCAACAAACAGCTGTCTGAGCAGTGTCATCAGCTCTCACCACATCCACTGGTGTTTACATCAATCAATAGGCTAAAATGCATTATTTCGCAATGGGATTTTTCTTTCTTCTCCTGGACAATTGGCAGGTGGCAATTTTATTCAGCAGCTTTTATTTGGGGGAAACCCTGGTGTGTGCCTAACGCCCGTTCAACTTACAGACAGTGGTTCCTCATCCTCCTTGTCCTCTGACTTGGAGACATCCAGTCTGTCTATAAAACCCTGCAGCTCCTTCCTGAAGGCCTTCATCTGAGCGTTGATCCTGTACAGCTGCTCATGCTCCCTGACGGCGCTCCCTTCCTCCTCATAAAGCTCCCCGTTGGAGACCATATAGACCCGGGCCTCAGCGATGATGGTACTGGTGTCTGCTATCAGCCTATCGATGGTCCGGCCCAGTCGCTCTGCTTCTATACGGATGTCCATCATCTGCTGCCGGTCCTTCAGGCTGCGGGGGAGGAAGCGGCCCTCGGGGGAGTACAGGGAGCGGGTGGGGGTCAGGCACCGGATGTTACGCAGGCTGCGGGGGAGGAAGCGGCCCTCGGGGGAGTACAGGGAGCGGGTGGGGTCAGGCACCGGATGTTACGCAGGCTGCGGGGAGGACGGCCCTCGGGGAGTACAGGGAGCGGGTGGGGTCAGGCACCGGATGTTCGAGGCTGCGGGGAGGAAGCGGCCCTCGGGGGAGTACAGGGAGCGGGTGGGGGTCAGGCACCGGATGTTACGCAGGCTGCGGGGGAGGAAGCGGCCCTCGGGGGAGTACAGGGAGCGGGTGGGGGTCAGGCACCGGATGTTACGCAGGCTGCGGGGGAGGAAGCAGCCCTCCCTCCCTCCCTGTCTCCTGTCCTCCAGTTCAGCCTTCAGTCCTCTGTTCTCCACCCCCAGCACTACTATCTCCCTCCCTCCCTCCCTCCCTCCCTCCCTCCCTCCCTCCCTGTCTCTCCTGTCCTCCAGTTCAGCCTTCAGTCCTCTGTTCTCCACCTCCAGCTCTACCATCTTCCTCCCCAGGATGTTGGCTTCCTCCTCCTCCTCCACCAGCCTCAGTCTCAGCTCTGACTCCTGGGAGGTGGCTGGTCCCCCAGCCTCTCCCTTGGGCCCAGGGCTGTCCACGTCCCCGTAGAAGGAGCGGTACTTCTGCAGCTCGTGTTCCAGCCGGTCCTTGTCAATTTTAGCCATCTTCTTCCTCATCAAAACGGAGAGAAGAATATAAGTTGTGGTCTTTTGTCTCGTGATATAGTTTGATGAATAACGATGACGTAAAACATTGTTGATGGTGACATACCTCTATTGGGGTCTGTGGAATCCTTTTCTCTTTCTGAACATCCCTGCCTCCTCTTCTCTTCAGTGACAGCTGTCAGAGAATAAAGATGACATCACATCCTCAGCCCACTGTTAACCGTTAGCTCTGACATTATGTAGATGACTGGCGGAATCTGTTATGGACAGTTCATGTGCTTTACAGACAGAGTCTCGATCATTAAAACATGACTGACTCTCAGAACCTCTTAACTAACAAGCTTGTGATGAGTAACCATGCCTTGTGTTAACTCCCTGAGCTAACGTCTCGGCTTTAGCTCGGCAGGCTAACACAGTCTTGTGGCACGCGGGAGACATATAGAGTCTAGACAACATGACCTTCAGGTCACACCCTATGACATATAGAGTCTAGACAACATTATCTTCAGGTCACACCCTATGACATATAGAGTCTAGACAACATTATCTTCAGGTCACACCCTATGACATATAGAGTCTAGACAACATTACCTTCAGGTCACACCCTATGACATATAGAGTCTAGACAACATTACCTTCAGGTCACACCGTATGACATATAGAGTCTAGACAACATTATCTTCAGGTCACACCCTATGACATATAGAGTCTAGACAACATTACATTCAGGTCACACCCTATGACATATAGAGTCTAGACAACATTACCTTCAGGTCACACCCTATGACATATATAGTCTAGACAACATGACCTTCAGGTCACACCCTATGACATATAGAGTCTAGACAACATTACCTTCAGGTCACACCCTATGACATATAGAGTCTAGACAACATTATCTTCAGGTCACACCCTATGACATATAGAGTCTAGACAACATTACCTTCATGTCACACCCTAAGACATATAGAGTCTAGACAACATTACCTTCAGGTCACACCCTATGACATATAGAGTCTAGACAACATTATCTTCAGGTCACACCCTATGACATATAGAGTCTAGACAACATTATCTTCAGGTCACACCCTATGACATATAGAGTCTAGACAACATGACCTTCAGGTCACACCCTATGACATATAGAGTCTAGACAACATTACCTTCAGGTCACACCCTATGACATATAGAGTCTAGACAACATTATCTTCAGGTCACACCCTATGACATATAGAGTCTAGGCAACATTACCTTCAGGTCACACCCTATGACATATAGAGTCTAGACAACATTACATTCAGGTCACACCCTATGACATATAGAGTCTAGGCAACATTACCTTCAGGTCACACCCTAAGACATATAGAGTCTAGACAACATTACCTTCAGGTCACACCCTATGACATATAGAGTCTAGGCAACATTACCTTCAGGTCACACCCTATGACATATAGAGTCTAGACAACATTACCTTCAGGTCACACCGTATGACATATAGAGTCTAGACAACATTATCTTCAGGTCACACCCTATGACATATAGAGTCTAGGCAACATTACCTTCAGGTCACACCCTATGACATATAGAGTCTAGACAACATTACCTTCAGGTCACACCCTAGTCTAAGCGCAGGCGGTAGCGCTGTAGGTTCAGGGGTGTGTCAGAAATATTTGAGCTATTTTCACTATCACAATTATCTGCGCACCATCTGGCGTTGGCGCTAAAGGGCGGGGTTTAGATGATTGTGGGTGTGTCTAGGCTTGGCCCCTCACTGGCCAATCAGAACCCTGCTCCATGGCAAAAATATGTGGTTGCAACAAGTTGTGTATTTATGGTATTTTATGTATTGCCTTGGAATCAACTCCAATTCCAATGTTAGTCCGTTATAGTTTGTTAAATGGCTTACAGAAACAAAATAACAAAATGTAGACCTATCTTTGCTGAATATGTTAACTTGAACCCATTTGCAGTCCATATTGTTCTAAGTAATTGCACGGCTTCCATAGCATTCACACTGATATAGGGGCTAGGCCTACTGTAAATTACATTATGGCTGAGCATGGACATGCCAAACATTGTCAATAAACAAGATTAAATTAATTATTGATAAGGCCTAAAAAGAGAACGAATAATTATAATCAAATTCTAAACGAAACAACAACTTGTTTTAAATAGTCACACTTACAGGGACCACAATTTCCCCCCATGGGCATATAATATTAAAACAACGCAGACTATGGAGGGTTTTATGGCTTTAAGCTCTTGTTCAGGTGAAACTGGATCAGCTCAGACTGCAAACATCCCTCTCTCCAGAACCCAGGGCCGCAGCCCACACTTCTCTTGCTGGAGCTTTTTTTTGTTTCCGGTCGCTGTGCTGCTAAGCTCCTCCTCCTCCACCTCCTCTCGGGTTATTGTTCTTCAATTTAGGAGATTTGGATGAACAAGGCTGATCAGAAACAACCCGTGTTGTATCCCACTTAAAGCACGATATGTCAGTACAACGCGCCGCTCCCAGCCGCCGCCGCCGCCCCTGCTCAACGTCTGGATTTCAGCACCTTTCGGGCTGGACAGGGGCCGCGCCTGCCACGCTTGCCGCGCGTGTTAAAGAAGAAGACTGTCTGTCTTTGCTGGTTGCCGTGGAGACCGGGGAGCTGCCGCGGCTGCCTCTCCCTCCTCCGCACTGCTTTGACGGAGTGCTGCTTTTCGGTGTCTCTTTAGATCGAGTGTCTTTGCCGCCAGCCGGAGAGGAAGCGCGCTGTTGCTGCTGCTTTCTGTTGCTATTGTCTAGCTGGCTGCGGGAGTCGGGCAGCGCCGCTTGATGCAGGGTTCATGGTGCCATATAGGGAGGATGGACGTTCAGTTCAATAGCCTAGTCTACTTCCACATCACATCACCCAGACAGTCCCTCCCCGCGCTGTGTTCTTCTGGCTGAAAATAACCCAGTTGACACATCGTTATTTAAGTACAAATGCAAAGAAGAAGAAGACGAAGCGGAGAAGCCCGAGTTGATTGCTTTCATGCGTTTCTTGAAAGTAGACTCAAGTAGGCTAAACGAGAGGACATTCTATTTTGAGAGGTCTTTAAATATAGAACGATTCTGAAATTAATATTGTATGTAAAGGGAACCTTCATAACAACACTCAGCAATCCACCCACAATAAGGTTTCAGTAGAGGCAAACCATCTCCCAACACCATCAGACTAGGCCTACTAGGCTACTAGCCCAGACACACGCAGGGAATGGAAATCTCATCAGCCAATGAAATTGCACTGGGCTGAAGCATGTGTCCAGCCGTCTGACTGTTGATCTCTCTCTCTCTCTCTCTCTCTCATTATTTTAAAGACACGATTCTTCCGAGCCCTGACCTCCAGAAGTAAGCATCGTCGAGACAAGGCTCGAGGGAAAGTGTTTTGAATATCTGTCAGGCTCGTGCCAGTCATTCCACTCCAGCCGTCCGACACGTCCGATGAGACAGCACTCAACCGGATGGAACGGAGAAAACCGCAAATAAAGGAGCGAGCGACAGAAAAAGGGCAAGCTACACGATGCTCGCGCTGTGGGACACTCAATAGTTGAATACAGGCTAGAATACGATAGTCAACCTAGTGTGTAGTCTAATTAGAGGTTAAAACTGACTGACACAATTAAAACATTTGTCCTCTCAGCACGAAATATATGAATGTTAATCATAACAATAGAGTTATTTTTAACCAATGAAAACAATGAATATAATTTAAAGTGCATCTTACCAGCAGTATCCCGGCGACAGTGATGGGGAGGAGGAGAATCCCCTCCTGAATCTCTGAGTGCACCGCCCAACCACCAATGAAACTGTTTCAATTACGTCACCTATGGGAGGGGCGCAGAAAGAGACTAACCGGAAAAGGAAGTTAGAAATGCCTTTGTTGGCACTTGGCAGGACTCATGACATACACAAATAATGGATTCACTGAATGATGACCTGAAGATTTGTTGCACCATAATTGGTGATAATGCCTTATTGATTTAAAGATTGTAAGAGAGAGACAGGCAGTCATATCAGAGGCTTTGAGGATGGATAAACAGGGGGTGTCCCTCCTTGGATAAACAGGGGGTGTCCCTCCTTGGATAAACAGGGGGTGTCCCTCCTTGAATAAAGGGTTCCTGTCTACCACCAGTTGTATGGTTTGTTAAACTTTGAAATCAATGGTTTTGGTTTGGTGTACATTTAAGCAGAATTCTGTTACCAAGGAATTGGAGGAAGACATATTCTATCACTGTGCCTCTGTGTTTCAAAACAAGCTGAGTACCAAAGACATCCAGCCAACATTGTCATTTTCCATTAATTCCTGGCTTGTCACTGAGACACTCTCTCTCTCTCTCGCTCTCAGCCTCAAGCTGTGTTGTGAAACTGTTTTACAGTAGCCTGGAGACCGTCAGAGCTGAGTAAAGAGAGAGAGAGAGAGAGAGAGAGAGAGAGAGAGAGAGAGAGAGAGAGAGAGAGAGAGAGAGAGAGAGAGAGAGAGAGAGAGAGAGAGAGAGAGAGAGAGAGAGAGAGAGAGAGAGAGAGAGAGAGAGAGAGAGAGCGAGCAAGAGAGGAGGGTAGTTTTTGGACAGAGCTATGGGACAGAGACAGTCAGACGATCTCACCTTCCTCACACTAACTGGGGTTATCACTCACCCTCCTCACACTAACTGGGGTTATCACTCACCCTCCTCACACTAACTGGGGTTATCACTCACCCTCCTCACACTAACTGGGGTTATCACTCACCCTCCTCACACCAACTGGGGTTATCACTCACCCTCCTCACACTAACTGGGGTTATCACTCACCCTCCTCACACTAACTGGGGTTATCACTCACCCTCCTCACACTAACTGGGGTTATCACTCACCTTCCTCACACTAACTGGGGTTATCACTCACCCTCCTCACACTAACTGGGGTTATCACTCACCCTCCTCACACTAACTGGGGTTATCACTCACCCTCCTCACACTAACTGGGGTTATCACTCACCCTCCTCACACTAACCGGGGTGTGTAATATCAAGAGAGTAGTCTCAATAGTAATATGCACACAGGTACAATAAATGTCATAGGAAACCAATAGAAATCCCCTCACACTTGTAGCCTCTTGTATAGTTTATTACAACAATTCCAGCAGAATGTTTTGGGAATGCCTAAGAGAGCCAGAGTTGAAGAGTACCTCTGCTGTGCTAGTTTATCACCACAGCCTGCAGACTGGTGAGTCTGGCTTTTATTATTTCTTTACAGCTGGTGCTAAAGCACAGCTAATCCCTCATTGGAAATCACTATCTAATTGTCAAAGATGTTGTTAAGCTAATTATTTGGCTTTGTCCTGTGGTAGTGGTCTGTTTTTTTTTTTAAGAACCACAGATGTTTTGGGGTTTAAACTCTCCACTATCCCCACCTCTTGGGCTACCCCCAACCCCCCAACCCCGCAACCCCCCAACCCCCCTCCACCCCAACTCTCCTCCACTCCTCTCCTCTCCACCCAACCCTGCTCTCCTCCCCATCCACCCCCCACCTCTTCACCCCTCTTCCCCTCCTCCTCTCCCCCCACCTCTCCCCCCTCTTCCCCCCTCCTCCTCTCCCCCCCACCTCTCCCCCCTCTTCCCCTCCTCCTCTCCCCCCCACCACTCCCCCTTTCCCCTCCTCCTCCCCCACCTCTCCACCCCTCTTCCCCTCCTCCTCTCCACCCCTCTTCCCCTCCTCCTCCCCCCCACCTCTCCACCCTCTTCCCTCCTCCTCTCCTCCCCCCCACCTCGCCACCCCTCTTCCCCCACCCCCCAACTCTAGTCTGATCCTGAGGTATTGTGTAACTCTAGTCTGATCCTGAGGTGTGGTGTCTGTGAGTACAGCAGTTTCATCAGGCTGGAGGACAGGGAGTGAAGGACAGTTGTATCAGCATGGGAGGACATCGCAGAGAGAGAGAGAGAGAGAGAGAGAGAGAGAGAGAGAGAGAGAGAGAGAGAGAGAGAGAGAGAGAGAGAGAGAGAGAGAGAGAGAGAGAGAGAGAGAGAGAGAGAGAGAGAGAGAGAGAGAGAGAGAGAGAGAGAGAGAGAGAGAGAGAGAGAGAGAGAGAGAGAGAGAGAGAGAGAAAGAGGCCTTAATGAACTCACATCCCAAAAGAACACCCTCACCCTGCTTCACCCTGCCCTGTGTCAACTCACCCTCCCCTCTCTGTCACCTCCCCTCTTCCCCAACACCAGCACAACGACCTTAAACCCAGACTCATCCAGGCTGCTAGCATTGTTGGAAATCTGAAGAGTAATCTAAGACTGCATCCTAATCCCTCATGTTTGTTCAGGGTTTGTGTAACATGTATGGGGCCCAGACACCAATAGGCTAGGACTTCAGAATCATAATCCCCCCCCCAAAATGCTACACAATATGAAGTAATTTCAGTGATACAGTTTGTCTTGAATGACAGCTAATGGGGACCAAAGGGAGCGGCCTGTGCTGGGGTTTTTTAATGAGTGGGCGTGTCCTGGTCACAGCTGTGGGGTAGGAGGAGCTACAGATTCTAGAGATACTGCTCCATAATAGGACTAAGCAAAGCGCCACAATAATATATATATATTTTTACATTGCTCCAATTTATCAGATTTTATGAGGGATAAATAAAATGCAACTGTTACATACTGTATATGACTTATTGCTGGATCTCTGAGGGGCTGGAAACAACTGCTCTGTTCTCCTCTCCCTGTGAGTTTCCATCAGACATATAGATGAACACCTGTCTGCTCTAGCCGGGTCCCTGAAGGATGAATCTGTGAGGGAGGAGATGAGGGGGGAGTGTAGAGGCATAGAAATCCTCCTTAATTAGTCCTCTCGACCATCCAGTAACAGGCATAGGACAGATATTTGAGACTTTTAAAACATAGATGTTTCTATGTGCCTAAAAAGTCTGAAAAAGACACAAAGGGTTATGTGAGGCCAGGGAATCTTCTCTCTGGTTCTGAGGAGATGTTGAAACTGCAGGCCAGTGAATCGTCTCTCTGGTTCTGAGGAGATGTTGAAACTGCAGGCCAGTGAATCGTCTCTCTGGTTCTGAGGAGATGTTGAAACTGCAGGCCAGTGAATCGTCTCTCTGGTTCTGAGGAGATGTTGAAACTGCAGGCCAGTGAATCGTCTCTCTGGTTCTGAGGAGATGTTGAAACTGCAGGCCAGTGAATCGTCTCTCTGGTTCTGAGGAGATGTTGAATCTGCAGGCCAGTGAATCGTCTCTCTGGTTCTGAGGAGATGTTGAAACTGCAGGCCAGTGAATCGTCTCTCTGGTTCTGAGGAGATGTTGAAACTGCAGGCCAGTGAATCGTCTCTCTGGTTCTGAGGAGATGTTGAAACTGCAGGCCAGTGAATCGTCTCTCTGGTTCTGAGGAGATGTTGAAACTGCAGGCCAGGGAATCTTCTCTCTGGTTCTGAGGAGATGTTGAAACTGCAGGCCAGGGAATATTCTCTCTGGTTCTGAGGAGATGTTGAAACTGCAGGCAGTGAGGAAATAGAGGATCCTCAAGGGGAGGAGCCTGCTAAAATTACAGCTGTCCTGTATTGAGTTATTAAAGCATCGCTCCTGGTAACAGAATAACGAAGAACCATCATTCATCTCCTTCTCTGGCATTACAAACACCCACCCATAAACTCTCTAGTCTAGTAGTACATGAACACACACACACTCTCACACACAATCATCCAACTGTGTGGGGGCCCTCATGGATTACAGAGGAGGGTGTGTGTGTCTGTGTGTTGTGTGTGTGTGTGTGTGTGTGTGTCTGTGTGTGTGTGTGTGTGTCTGTGTGTTGTGTGTGTGTGTGTGGTGTGTGTTGTGTGTGTGTGTGTGTGTGTGTGTGTGTCTGTGTGTGTGTGTGTGTGTGTGTGTGTGTGTGTGTGTGTGTGTGTCTGTGTGTTGTGTGTGTGTGTGTGTGTGTGTGTGTGTGTGTCTGTGTGTGTGTGTGTCTGTGTGTGTGTGTGTGTGTGTGTGTGTGTGTGTGTGTGTGTGTGTGTGTGTGTGTGTGTGTGTGTGTCTGTGTGTGTGTGTGTGTGTGTGTGTGTGTGTGTCTGTGTGTGTGTGTGTGTGTGTGTGTGTGTGTGTGTGTGTGTGTGTGTGTGTGTGTGTGTGTGTGTGTCTGTGTGGTGGGGAGGTGTGAGAGGCCCCCAGTTTAATTTAGAACCACAGCTGTGTACAGTTACCATGGAAACCTTTGTCTCCGTTAAGCATAGGGAGGAGGAAGAAGGATGCTGATTGGTCCTTGGGGCCCCTGATCAGTGAGATAAAGGAGTAGGTAACCTCCTGGGTCACACATCTATTAACCAGCTAGTGTGCATCCCCAATGGAACCCTATTCCCTTTATAGTGCACTATATGCACCCATAGGGCTCTGGTCAAAAGTAGTGCACTATAGAGGGAATAGGGTGCCCTTTGGGACACAACCCTAGTGTTAGACAGTGAGGACTCTCCCCTGACTGGTCACTCCTCTACACAGATTAGATACTGGACTGGACTAGACTGGACTGGACTGGAGAAAGAAACATGATGGACATGGAGTGAGCTGACTGACTAGAAAGAAACATGGTGGACATGGAGTGGAGCTGCACAGATTAGAGACTGGACTGGACTGGACTGGACTGGACGGACTGGAGAAAGAAACATGATGGACATGGAGTGGAGCTGCACAGATTAGATACTGGACTGGACTAACTGACTGGAGAAAGAAACATTGACATGGAGTGAGCTGCACAGATTAGATACTGGACTGGACTAGACTGGACTGGACTGGAGAAAAAAACATGGTGGACATGGAGTAGAGCTGCACAGATTAGAAACTGGACTGGACTGGACTGGACTGGACTGGAGAAAGAAACATGGTGGACATGGAGTGGAGCTGCACAGATTAGAAACTGGACTGGACTGGACTGGACTGGAGAAAGAAACATGGTGGACATGGAGTGGAGCTGCACGGATTAGATACTGGACTGGACTAGACTGGACTGGACTGGAGAAAGAAACATGGTGGACATGGAGTGGAGCTGCACAGATTAGAGACTGGACTGGACTGGACTGGACTGGACGGACTGGAGAAAGAAACATGATGGACATGGAGTGGAGCTGCACAGATTAGATCCTGGAATGGACTGGACTGGACTGGAGAAAGAAACATGGTGGACATGGAGTGGAGCTGCACAGATTAGATCCTGGAATGGACTGGACTGGACTGGAGAAAGAAACATGGTGGACATGGAGTGGAGCTGCACAGATTAGATCCTGGACTGGACTGGACTGGACTAGACAGGACTGGAGAAAGAAACATGGTGGAAATGGAGTGGAGCTGCACAGATTAGATACTGGACTGGACTAGACTGGACTGGACTGGAGAAAGAAACATGGTGGACATGGAGTGGAGCTGCACAGATTAGATACTGGACTGGACTAGACTGGACTGGACTGGAGAAAGAAACATGGTGGACATGGAGTGGAGCTGCACAGATTAGATACTGGACTGGACTAGACTGGACTGGACTGGAGAAAGAAACATGGTGGACATGGAGTGGAGCTGCACAGATTAGATACTGGACTGGACTGGACTGGAGAAAGAAACATGGTGGACATGGAGTGGAGCTGCACAGATTAGATACTGGACTGGACTGGACTGGACTAGACAGGACTGGAGAAAGAAACATGGTGGACATGGAGTGGAGCTGCACAGATTAGATACTGGACTAGACTGGACTGGACTGGACTGGAGAAAGAAACATGGTGGACATGGAGTGGAGCTGCACAGATTAGATACTGGACTGGACTAGACTGGACTAGACAGGACTGGAGAAAGAAACATGGTGGACATGGAGTGGAGCTGCACAGATTAGATACTGGACTGGACTAGACTGGACTAGACAGGACTGGAGAAAGAAACATGGTGGACATGGAGTGGAGCTGCACAGATTAGATACTGGACTAGACTAGACTGGACTGGACTGGAGAAAAAACATGGTGGACATGGAGTGGAGCTGCACAGATTAGTTACTGGACTAGACTGGACTGGACTGGACTGGAGAAATAAACATGGTGGACATGGAGTGGAGCTGCACAGATTAGATACTGGACTGGACTGGACTGGACTGGAGAAAGAAGCATGGTGGACATGGAGTGGAGCTGCTGGAGTTTACACTCCCCTCCTAGTCGCCTCAAATTAGATAATTGGGAATGAGCAAAAGGTGGACAACTTTCTAGTGTGTAAACCCCTTCTTCACTAGAGCTAGAGACATGAAACAGCGTTCTGTTCTAATGACCACTTCGCCCTCTGCTGTTCACTGGAGGAATAGCAAGGCACCCTGCTCAGAATCATCAATCCACAACCTGACCTTGGTCCACAGCAGTGAGGATCTACACCCTCCCTTCCTGTCCTGAGCAGTCATAAATCAAACACAATAATGAACTGATCGCAGAGACATGCAATATCTTTCAATGCCTGAAGGAAAGACAACACGTGTGTACAGGCATTCTGTTTATTTGTAACTATGAGTTGAAATAGGTCAAGATCATTTAAAAGAACATGCAAGCTGTTTTGGACAGAGAAATATCTGCTCATCCTGGTATTAAGTTGGGTACTTTTCCCAAACACACAATGTACAAAATCACACAGCATGTATAATATATACAACACGTAATAAATAAAATAAAATCTCCCAAGAACACAAAAACACAGACAAAGCACTTTGCCATTCAGAAGAAAAAATAATAATAATTATATTAAAGATAGGAACAATAAATCAATAAAAACAAGAAATGGCATCTTATTACATTACTTGATACATGGTTGAATTTGCTGCTCTGGAGATGACGGCATCATGTTGTCCTCTACACGTGTCACAGTTGGGTAGATCACATGGTTCTCCAGCGGCTGTATGTACAGTACACTAACTAAAGACGTTGACCAACTGATATTGCCTAAACAGCATGTCAAAATCAATCAAGCAATCAATCATTTGATTTGATTTGGTTGATAAAACAGCATCTCCCAGTTGACCAGTTGTTGGATTTGCCCCTAATAGTCCATAGCAGCGTCTTCACAGTTACTATCCCCTGACATAGTATGTCGACTTAGCTCTGCTCACAGAAACACATTCACTGAGTAAGACAACTTGTGATATTGTATGTAGAGGCAACCAGGACATTCCAGTAAAATAAAAAACAAAAAAACGTTTCTGACAAAATTCCACTGTCTCTAACTGAATGTCACTTCTAGATTCCACTGCCTCTAACTGAATGTCACTTCTAGATTCCACTGTCTCTAACTGAATGTCACTTCTAGATTCCACTGCCTCTAACTGAATGTCACTTCTAGATTCCACTGCCTCTAATTGAATGTCACTTCTAGATTCCACTGCCTCTAATTGAATGTCACTTCTAATAATAATGAGTGATGCTTTTTATTAGCATGTACAGATAGTAATTGGATACAGCTTAGCTTGTATTTCAAGAGCTCAAATTTGTGTTCTTCAGACCTTATGTAATCTCAATGGATTGCCAACAGCTGAGCCTGTCTTATTGAGAAAAATGAACCATCACACCATTTTTGTGTAGGGGCATGTAAAATGACCTCTCTCTCTCTCGCTCTCTCTCTCTCTCTCTCTCTCTCTCTCTCTCTCTTCTCTATCTGCTCATGGCAACAGTGTGAGTGGGCTGAAGAACTCAAATGGCCTACCTCACATAATATGAATCAACAAATCTGGACAAAGGACAAAAATGATAAAGAGTAAGTCATATTTTTTTAAAGGCATACATACACATTGAATGGTTAAATAAATAAAAAAAGGCCAAAGATCGACTGATATTGGATCCTCTACAGGATGATGGTGGTGATGGAAGCCTACGTATGTGTGGTGTGTTTCTGTCTCTGGATAGCGGTGTAACTGTTACCACAGTGGGTTATAGTTACACACCAGTGAACCATCTAGCTATAAACCAGTCGGTTAGCTAGCTATAAACCAGTCGGTTAGCTAGCTATAAACCAGTCGGTTAGCTAGCTATAAACCAGTCGGTTAGCTAGCTATAAACCAGTCGGTTAGCTAGCTATAAACCAGTCGGTTAGCTAGCTATAAACCAGTCGGTTAGCTAGCTATAAACCAGTCGGTTAGCTAGCTACAAACCTCAACACTGCAGTACAGAGAGAGAACATGTTGATGTTATTGTTTTCCAGACCAGAAGCTACTGAATGTTGGATTAGTTGTAGTGATGGTCACCTTGGTCACGTCGTGACCTCTTACCATGGTTGCGGTTATTTCCATTTCAATTCAGTCAATGCAGAAAGTCAACTGAAATTCAAATTTTCCCCAATCAAAGCCAATGAGGAAAATTTGAATTTGAGTTTTCTTCATAAATTGAAATGGAATTGACCACACCTCCACCTACAGGTAGTGTACTATATTGGGAATAGGGTGGAAGGCATAATAATATAACCAGCAAGGCCTGTCAGTACCAGCCTCCTCCACCTCCTCCACCCCTCCACCCCTCCACCTCCTCCACCCCTCCACCCCTCTACCTCTCCACCCCTCTACCTCCTCCACCTCCTCCACCCCTCTACCTCTCCACCCCTCTACCTCCTCCACCTCCTCCACCCCTCTACCTCTCCACCCCTCTACCTCCTCCACCTCCTCCACCCCTCTACCTCTCCACCCCCTCTACCTCCTCCACCCCTCCACCCCTTCACCCCTCCACCCCTCTACCCCTCTACCTCCTCCACCCCTCTACCCCTCTACCTCCTCCACCCCTTCACCCCTCCACCCCCTCTACCTCCTCCACCCCCTCCACCCCTCTACCCCCTCCCTCCATCTAATCCCTCTTGGCCCACCCCTCCACCCCTCCACCCCTCTACCCCTCTACCCCTCCACCCCTCCACCCCTCTACCCCTCCCTCCATCTAATCCCTCTTGGCCCACCCCTCCACCCCTCCACCCTCTACCTCTCCACCCCTCCACCCCTCTACCCCTCTACCCCTCCACCCCTCTACCCCTCTACCCCTCTACCCCTCCACCCCTCTACCCCTCCACCCCTCCACCCCCTCCTTCATCCCTCCATCTAATCCCTCTTGGCCCACCCCTTCCTCTTCCTCCTTCCATTCCCTGATGGCCTCTCCTTCTCCTCCACCTTGCCCCCCAGCAGCACTCCATTCCCCAGTCCCTTGGACAACCCGTTGGAGACCCCGTTAGACAGAGCCTTGACGGCCTTGGGCTCCCTGGGTAGCCGTGGCGTGCGGCGATACGTCTGGTAGTAGAAGTTACCGAACAGGGCGATGAAGGTGAGGGCGTAGCAGATAAGGGCATAGTGCATCCAGTGGGGAAACTCACAGTCCATGTAGAGGGACAGAGCAGTGTGGCCGATGGTGACATGGAACTGGATCTGAGGTAGAGACGGAGGTGAAATATTATTATTATTATTATTATTATTATATATATACAGTATGACAGGGCTATACAGTCACAGTCCATGTAGAGGGACAGAGCAGTGTGGCCGATGGTGACATGGAACTGGATCTGAGGTAGAGACGGAGGGAGGGATCAGTTGAAACCTTATTATATACAGTAGGACAGGGCCATTCAACTGTGGACACGTATAATTGGATCACAAGGAAGAAGGGGGGAGAAGGTGAAACACTCGTTCCTGGAGGGCAGAACCTTTCTGGTTTTCATTATCTCTCCAGGTAGAGAAGAAGACCAGCTGTACTTCGGCCTTCGAGGTTCAGTTATCGAACAGTCCAGCAACCCAGTAGCATGATATGACATAATGCTATTACTGACTGACTTACTGTAAATCCATCTCAATCGAGTTACTGTTAACAGATCTCTTACCATCTGGATGACAGTCAGGTACTTCTTCCACCACAGGTACTTCTGGATCTTGGGTCCACAGGAGGTCAGACCATAGTATAGGTACATCAGGACATGGATGGCTGCGTTCATGTGTGCACCAAAGAATGCTGCAAGGGGGGGAACCCAGCAGATAACGTAATGAGGTCCATTACTAAATTGCGATGAATAATGCATTACTTTCTAATAAGGGAATGTAACACGTTACTGCATGCTGCTACAGTAGAATGCAGAAGAAGAGATTCCTGTTGTCAAGGCAGTTCCAGGTTAAATAAAGGATACATAGAGAATACTCACACTGTCCGCCAGCGACCCACTTGATGCCGATCCACCAGAGGGTGAACATGGTGCAGTGGTGGTAAACGTGGAGGAAGCTGACCTGGTTAAACTTCTTCCTCAGGATGAAGAACACCGTGTCCAGGTACTCTACTCCTTTAGAGATGAAATACCACCACAACGCTGCTGCTATCTGTTGGGGGGGGGGGGGTAAGATTTGGGTAAGATTTGGACAACCATCTCCAGACAGGTTATATTTCATAACTTAGGGGTCATGTCTTCTCTAGAGGGATGTTTATGTGTCTGCTAGAATCTGTAGACTAGACTATTACCCTGATATGATCACCTGACCATTCACCTTTCATCATCAACCTTGGAAACAAAATGGCCGCTGACGTCAGAGAGGAAGAGGAGAAGCGAAAGAGATAACTGGGCCCAACATGTGTCTTCTCTAACAGGTGGTGGGTTTTTTTTTTTTTTTTTTTTTGCTCACCAAGCAAGGACTTTTTGTATGGAGGTCAATGAGAGAGTGTCGTAATTTGGTCAACAAAAAATGTAATGGCTTATTTGCTACGTGTGGCTTATTTGATTGAATATACGTTTTGTAATGATTAAGTTGTTACTAGTGTGCTGATATAAGTAGGACATGTGACATCACGGAAACTTTGAGAAAAAAAACACTTTATATCGGAGTCGTGCCTGTTGTTCAAGCGCGTATCTGCCCTCTCATTGGCTAGAATTGTCCCACCTGATCTAGCCTCTTCCCGACTGCCTTCCACTTTTGAAGACATTTATTTTAATTGTTAGAGCGGCCACCTGAGTATCTGGTCAATATAATGGATCATCTGTACTGACGTGGCATGCTGCCTGAGTATCTGGTCAATATAATGGATCATCTGTACTGACGTGGCATGTTGCCTGGGTATCTGGTCAATATAATGGATAATCTGTACTGACGTGGCATGTTGCCTGAGTATCTGGTCAATATATTGGATCATCTGTACTGACGTGGCATGCTGCCTGAGTATCTGGTCAATATAATGGATCATCTGTACTGACGTGGCATGCTGCCTGAGTATCTGGTCAATATAATGGATCATCTGTACTGACGTGGCATGCTGCCGGAGTATCTGGTCAATATAATGGATAATCTGCACTGACGTGGCATGCTGCCGGAGTATCTGGTCAATATAATGGATAATCTGCACTGACGTGGCATGCTGCCGGAGTATCTGGTCAATATAATGGATCATCTGCACTGACGTGGCATGCTGCCGGAGTATCTGGTCAATATAATGGATCATCTGCACTGACGTGGCATGCTGCCGGAGTATCTGGTCAATATAATGGATCATCTGCACTGACGTGGCATGCTGCCGGAGTATCTGGTCAATATAATGGATCATCTGCACTGACGTGGCATGCTGCCTGAGTATCTGGTCAATATAATGGATAATCTGTACTGACGTGGCATGCTGCCGGAGTATCTGGTCAATATAATGGATCATCTGCACTGACGTGGCATGCTGCCGGAGTATCTGGTCAATATAATGGATCATCTGCACTGACGTGGCATGCTGCCGGAGTATCTGGTCAATATAATGGATCATCTGCACTGACGTGGCATGCTGCCTGAGTATCTGGTCAATATAATGGATAATCTGTACTGACGTGGCATGCTGCCGGAGTATCTGGTCAATATAATGGATCATCTGCACTGACGTGGCATGCTGCCGGAGTATCTGGTCAATATAATGGATAATCTGCACTGACGTGGCATGCTGCCTGAGTATCTGGTCAATATAATGGATCATCTGCACTGACGTGGCATGCTGCCTGAGTATCTGGTCAATATAATGGATCATCTGTACTGACGTGGCATGCTGCCTGAGTATCTGGTCAATATAATGGATCATCTGTACTGACGTGGCATGCTGCCTGAGTATCTGGTCAATATAATGGATTATCTGTACTGACGTGGCATGCTGCCTGAGTATCTGGTCAATATAATGGATTATCTGTACTGACGTGGCATGCTGCCTGAGTATCTGGTCAATATAATGGATCATCTGTACTGACGTGGCATGCTGCCTGAGTATCTGGTCAATATAATGGATCATCTGTACTGACGTGGCATGCCGCCTGAGTATCTGGTCAATATAATGGATAATCTGTACTGACGTGGCATGCTGCCTGAGTATCTGGTCAATATAATGGATCATCTGCACTGACGTGGCATGCTGCCTGAGTATCTGGTCAATATAATGGATCATCTGCACTGACGTGGCATGCTGCCTGAGTATCTGGTCAATATAATGGATCACCTGTACTGACGTGGCATGCCGCCTGAGTATCTGGTCAATATAATGGATCATCTGTACTGACGTGGCCTGGTGTAAATGTCAAGGAGCAGTAGCTACGTAAAACTGAACCCGCCTGCTGGCTCCGTCAGTCTGATCGGAGGGTTTGGTCAGATAGATAAAGCCTGTTTCTTAACGACACGTCTCTCAGAGGAGAGCGAAAAGAGAGAGTGGGTGTCTAATTTCATGATCCCAGTCGCTGTAAAGATCATGGCCAGCCAGCATGACCCAGTTACTGGTCATACCGGCGTCTTTACTGGGTTTAAATACTAACGTTTGCTTTAGCCTGCCCAGAATGCCAGATGGGTGGGGTTTTTTGCATTTTTTTGCGAATATTCTATTGTTTCCATTGTGACCGGCAACCTGAATCAAGTCACACTAAAGATTTTTGAAAGGATTTCAAATACTACTTGAACCCAGGTTTGTGCCGCGCGCCCAGGGTCGTTTCTGGGTGAACTCACCCTGACTTCATTGGGGTCGTCTGAGTAGTCAACAGACTGGCAGATATAGCTGTAGCCGGCCGCCCGCGCCGCCAGGAAGAGCTGGGAACAGAAGAGATTACAACACACATATTAACCAAGAGAGAGAGAGAGAGAGAGAGAGAGAGAGAGAGAGAGAGAGAGAGAGAGAGAGAGAGAGAGAGAGAGAGAGAGAGAGAGAGAGAGAGAGAGAGAGAGAGAGAGGAGTGGGACCGAAGGGCTCGAATAGAAGCAGACAGATATGACCCTAATGGAAACAGGGAATCTAAGGAATCTACACAGATAAATTACACTTTGAAATGTTTGATGAATGCTAAAAAAGGTGAAAGTGAAATAAAAAAATATTCAGCAACTCTTGGAGGACAATGAAAGTTGACTTTAGTTAGTCTCAGTTAGTCTCTTGTGACAGGTTAAATTGAGTAGCTGGCCAGACCAGCAAGCACACGATCTTTGGTTCTGGGTGACGAGATTAAACTTAAATAAAGGATTGAGCGCCCACCTCTTTGCAGATGAAGAAGTTGAAGATGACCATGCTGAAGTTGTAGAGGATGAGTGTCTTCTTGAGCTGGAATGGTTCTCTGTTCTGCATGAACTTGGGACCCAGCCAAAGGAACAGCAGGTAGGAGGAACTGATGGCCAGCGTGGGGAGGGGGTTGTCCATCAGGGGCCATTTCTCCACTCGCTTGTCTGGGGGAAAGGACAATACACTCAGTATTACTGCCATGATAAAAGTGAGTAATACAAACATCTCTGACATTTCTTCCTCTACACTGAACAAAAATAGAAACGTAACATGTAAAGTGTTGGTCCCATGTTTCATGAGCTGAAATAAAAAATCCCGGAAATGTTCCATACGTACAAAATGCTTATTTCTCTCAAATTTTGTGCACAAGTGTGTGCATTTCTCCTTTCCCAAGATAATCCATCCACCTGACAGTTGTGGCATATCAAGAAGCTGATTAAATAGCATGATAATTTCACAGGTGCTCCTTGTGTGCTGGGAACAATAAAAGGCCACTCTAAAATGTGCAGTTTTGTCACACAACACAATGCCACAGATGTCTCAAGTTTTGAGGGAGCGTGCAATTGGCATGCTGACTGCAGGAATGTCCACCAAAGCTGTTGCCAGAGAATTGAATGTTCATTTCTCTACCATAAGCCGCCTCCCAACGTCGTTTTAGAGAATTTGGCAGCACGTCCAACCGGCCTCACAACCGCAGACCACATGTAACCACGCCAGCCCAGGACCTCGAGACCAAGATCAAACCTCTCTCTAATAAACACACACACTGACAATGCCACTGACTCACACACACACACACACACACACACACACGGGAGTGTGAGGATTACCTGCGATGGTAAGGGCCCATTTATATAAGTTCATGGTGTCATTTATCAGATGCGTGGCGAGCTCCATCGTTGCGGCCAGTATCTGAGGTCCCCTGCAGAAAGACACACAGAGAACACGCAGAAGAGCTCAGTAAAAAGCTCCCCGGTGTTAACATCCAGCTACCACTGAACGCTGCCATGTAGTTTCCTCCCAACTGCCGAGGAGGTCGTCCTTTCTGACAGCGTCTACAGTTTTACTGGGATGAAATCGGAGATACAGAGCTTCTTGGAATAACTCAGGTCTTCATTCAGTCAATTAGCCCATATTATTTAGGCTATTCTTATCCAGCAACATTTCTCAGCACAAGTTTAAAAGATGTATCTACAGTCCTGCACCACATGCTGATGTAAAGTAAACAATTAGACTTCCATCAATATCTGTCTGTTCCTAACAGAGCCGTGGGGAGAGGATGGGGGAGCCAGTAGGAGGGCATGGGGGGCGATACCGCGCTGCACTGTTCTGCTCGGGTGATGTGATAGACGAAATGGTCCTCTATCCAGCGACGCACAAATGCCGGGCTGACATCCGCACCAGGGAGCATGTCAGCAGCTTTTTGACCGGTCGGACTGACTGTCCGTACCGCCGCTAACCGGCATCCAATCTGTAGGCCTATGCTATTTCATTCAAAGCTACAATAGATGTTACATTCGAAATACTTTATATCCAAACAGGTCATGGCATAGTGCGCGAGCAGAGTAGTAATAATATAGGCTATTGGCCTAGAGCGCGCTGATAACACGTTGTGATTTAATGATCTATGAACCGTATAATAAATATGACGCCCCCCCCTTCTCAACCCCAACCAGGCAGCATCTGCTGTACCCAAGCCGTATTTAATCTGATGGGAATAAAGCATTACGCGCAATTAAAATATAGGCATATTACAAAATATATGTCTGGATATTTGAGTAGGGTAGAATAGGTTATTTGCATTTTGCAGCATAGCCCACTGGCCCTCCACATCACTATGATAACACGGCAATGTGCTATTCATTGATCATATACGGACCATTTCCCCATCCTATAATTTGAACCATAAGATAAAGAAAAATGAGAAAGCTAGCTAATTGTATCCAGTAAAATAAGTCAAATCTACCGAAACTCTGCGTACTATTATTTGATGAGAATGAAGATTCTTCTTCTCTTACCGTGGCGACAGATAGGGCTATACACGGTCCTTTTATTCTGACATTCAGTGCAAGGTCATGCAATCTAACAGTTCCACCGTTTCGGCTACCCAAAACCCTAATATATTTGTATATCCGTGGTTATGTTCCAATATACAACTAGTTAACATAACGGCCGAATAGATACATTCGTTATAGAGGCACCATCATGACCGCAACCTTTTCACTGCGCTGAAAACGTCTCTCTCGTGCTACTCGTTGGACTGATGACGGAGAGGGTTTGATGTTGCGCATGCGGAGATCTGTGGTCGAATGCAGCAGTAGTGGAGACCGGGAATATGTAACCGGTCTTTTTTTTACGACCTCTCGGTTGTGATCTCGTCTATACATCATAGACTACCTGACGATTTTCCCATCCTTGATCTGTGTGCGCTGTGAACGGGGGTATGGATATTTTTGCGCCGTGTTTTAGCCTACGCATAGGCCTAGTTGATTCGTAACGAAACGCCAAGGCCTGAAGTCCCTTTATTGGTGATCGTTTCTACTTGAGTCTAAGGACCGGATCCCTCATACAATAATGGGCACTGAAGATATTTCCCCGTAGAGAATGGGCCTGTAACGAACGGATATTTTGGACGCAAGGGCCGGACATTCTCCTATAAGGAGAAGGCCAAAGATAACGGAAATATGAAGATCTGGAGTACAGAACATGTTTTCAGGTTAGTAGGACAAGAGTCTCTGAGCTTAGCATTTAGATAGGCTAGCTACCGTTAAATACATCGTTGCTTGCTTGTAGAACCGTTGTCTTTATTTGAATTATTTGAATCTCTATCGTTCCAAATATTAGCCTACATTAGAGGCTCGTCGGAATGAGCGTGGAGCAGCGATGCGATTCTACAGTGTTCCCTCTCCGGTTGAGCATGTGAGTGACACAGTGTTACTGTTGAGGTCCCGGGTTTACAAAGTGTCACTGTCACGCAAACGTTTGAACATGTCAGTTATGTTGTTCTATTTGAACCACAAGGTGGTCCTGTGTAGCTCCGTTGGTAGAGCATGGCACTTGCAAAGCCAGGATAATGGGTTTGATTCCCAGGACCCATCCAGATGGAAAATGTATGCATGCGTGACTGAGAGTTGCTTTGGATAAAAGCGTCTGTTAAATGGCATAAATGATTGAAACAACAGATAATAGGTCTAATGATTGTGACATTACATGACCGTCTTATCTTGTTTAGTAACCTGGTTGTTATTCTGTACATGCTGTAGTAATTGTGCCATATTCACAATCTTAAACCTGGTGTGTCAAAGGGCCATATTACCATGTTTAGTAACCTGACTGTACTTCCAGTACTTAGAGACAGTGATCAAGGCAGCCATGAGGAAGTACCCTAACAGTCCTCCTCCTCTCTCTCTCTCTCTCTCTCTCTCTCTCTCTCTCTCTCTCTCTCTCTCTCTCTCTCTCTCTCTCTCTCTCTCTCTCTCTCTCTCTCTCTCTCTCTCTCTCTCTCTCTCTCTCTCTCTCTCTCTCTCTCTCTCTCTCTCTCTCTCTCTCATTTACTGAATGTAGCTACCCGTGGGAGACAGTGATAAAGGCAGCGATGAGGAAGTACCCTAACCCCATGAACCCTAATGTGGTGGGAGTGGATGTGTTGGACAGGAACCTGGACACTGACGGACGGCTCCACAGCCACAGACTCCTCAGCACCGAGTGGGGCCTGCCCGGCATCGTACGAGCGGTCAGTAAGCTACTCCTATCTCTCTGTCGCTGTCTGTTTGTCTCTGTCTCTCTCTCTCTCTCTCTCTCTCTCTCTCTCTCTCTCTCTCTCTCTCTCTCTCTCTCTCTCTCTCTCTCTGTCTCTCTCTCTCTCAATTCAATTCAATTCAATAGACTTTATTGACATGGCAAGTAAAATTACTTACATTGTCAAAGTATACATATAACAAAAATGGTGGGACCAACAGCAATAATAATAATAGTAGTAGTGGAAATGGGATTAACATTAACAGCAACTACAACAACAATATTAATGAGAATAACAATACATTAAAGCAATAGTAGTCGACCAATCTCAACATGACTGAGAAGACACATTACATGCTATGAAAGCCAAAACAAAACAGGAAATATTATTGCAGGAAAATACCTGCAGTTAGGATAATGTTGAAGAGTTTGAGTATAGCCAATTTGAATTTGTGGTCTGTATATTTGATCATCTCTCTCTCTCTCTCTCTCTCTCTCTCTCTCTCTCTCTCTCTCTCTCTCTCTCTCTCTCTGTCTCTCTCTCTCTCCTCTGTCTCTCTCTGTCTCTCTCTCTCTGTTCTCTCTCTCTCTCTCTCTCTCGCCTCTCTCTCTCTCTCTGTCTCTCTCTCTCTGTCTCTCTCTCTCTCTCTCTCTCTCTCTCTCTCTCTCTCTCGTCTCTCTCTCTCTCTCTCTCTCTCGATCTCTCTCTGTCTCTCTCTCTCTCTCTCTCTCTCTCTCTCTCTCTCTCTGTCTCTCTCTCTCTCTCTTCTCTGTCTCTGTCTCTCTCTCTCTCTCTCTCTCTCTCTCTCTCTCTCTCTCTCTCTCTCTCTCTCTCTCTCTCTCTCTCTCTCTCTCTCTCTCTCTCTCTCATCTCTCTCTC
The DNA here is from genome assembly GCF_020615455.1 of Coregonus clupeaformis. Lineage (NCBI taxonomy): Eukaryota > Metazoa > Chordata > Actinopteri > Salmoniformes > Salmonidae > Coregonus > Coregonus clupeaformis. The sequence continues at coordinate 121,790 of NW_025534485.1, read as the reverse complement.
TCCCTCTCTCTCCCTCTCTCTCTCTCTCTCTCTCTCTCTGTCTGTCTGTCTGTCTGTCTGTCTCTCTCTCTCTCTCTCTCTCTCTCTCTCTCTCTCTCTCTCTCTCTCTCTCTCTCTCTCTCTCTCTCTCTCTCTCTCTCTCTCTCTCTCTCTCTCTCTCTCTCTCTCTCTCTCTCTCTCTCTCTCTCTCTCTCTCTCTCTCTCTCTCTCTGTCTCTCTGTCTGTCTGTCTGTCTGTCTGTCTCTCTCTCTCTCTCTCTCTCTCTCACTCTCTCTATCTCCTCTCTCTCTACCTGGTACCACTTCAAACCCTTACTCTTGTCTTATCAATGCTTGTGTTAATATAAGACTCAATGGAACGTTGCTTTAGTCTATGAGTCCTCTCTCTCTCCTAGCCTGGTGGTACAGTCTGTTTGTGCCTAACCAATGAAACAGAGGTTGTTCTTAGACCTGGAGACTTGGGTAAGCTCTCCAAGCTAATACATGGGCTTCAGCTCAGTGGACTAACACGGTCTTGTGGGGTGCCTCCTCTAACCCTATTTCTTGTCTTGTTAGACTCACTATCAGTTTATTGGGTACACCGATCTAGTACCGGGTCGGACCCCCTTTTCCTCCAGAACAGCCTGAATTCTTCGGGGCATGGATTCTACAAGGTGTCTGAAACGTTCAAACGTTGCTCAATTGATATCAAGGGATCTAACGTGTGCCAGGAAAACATTCCCCACACCATTACACCACCGCCACCAGCCTGTACCGTTGACACCAGGCAGGATGGGGCCATGGACTGATGCTGCTTACGCCAGATCCTGACTCTGCCATCAGCATGATGCAACAGGAACCGGGATTCGTCGGACCAAGGCAATGTTTTTCAACTCCTCAACTGTCCGGTGTTGGTGATCAAGTGCCCACTGGAGCCGCTTCTTCTTGTTTTTAGATGATAGGAGTGGAACCTGGTGTGGTCGTCTGCTGCAATAGCCCATCCATGACAAGGACCGACGACTTGTGCATTCCGAGATGCCGTTCTGCACACCACGGTTGTACTGCGCCGTTATTTGCCTGTTTGTGGCCCACCTGTTAGCTTGCACGATTCTTGCCATTTTTGTTCGACCTCTCTCTTCAACGAGCTGTTTTCGCTCACAGGACTGCCACTGACTGGATGTTTTTTGTTAGTCTCACTCTATTCTCGGTAAACCCCTTAACACTCTCGTGCGTGAAAAGCCCAGGATGCCGGCCGTTTCTTAGATACTGGAACCGGTGCGCCTGGCACCGATGATCATACCACGCTCAAAGTCGTTTAGGTCACTAGTTTTACCCATTCTAACGTTCAATCGAACAGTAACTGAATGCCTCGATGCCTGTCTGCCTGCTTTATATAGCAAGCCATGGCCACGTGACTCACTGTCTGTTGGAGCGAACGGGGTGTTGTACCTTATAAACTGGTCATTGAGTATATACAGTGCCTTGCAAAAGTATTCATCCCCCTTGGCGTTTTTTCTATTTTGTTGCATTACAACCTGCAATTTAAATATATTGTTATTGGGATTTCATGTAATGGACATACACAAAGTAGTCCAAATTGGTGAAGTGAAATGAAAAAAATTACTTGTTTCAAAAAATTCAAAAAAATAAGTAACGGAAAAGTGGTGCGTGCATATGTATTCACCCCCTTTGCTATGAAGCTCCTAAATAAGATCTGGTGCAACCAATTACCTTCAGAAGTCACATAATTAGTTAAATAAAAGTCCACCTGTGTGCAATCTAAGTGTCACATGATCTCAATATATATACACCTGTTCTGAAAGGCCCCAGAGTCTGCAACACCACTAAGCAAGGGGCACCACCAAGCAAGCGGCACCATGAAGACCAAGGAGCTCTCCAAACAGGCCAGGGACAAAGTTGTGGAGAAGTACAGATTAGGGTTGGGTTATAAAAAAATATCTGAAACTTTGAACATCCCACGGAGCACCATTAAATCCATTATTAAAAAATGGAAAGAATATGGCACCACAACAAACATGGTCCTCTGTAGCTCAGCTGGTAGAGCACGGCGCTTGTAACGCCAAGGTAGTGGGTTCGATCCCCGGGACCACCCATACACAAAAATGTATGCACGCATGACTGTAAGTCGCTTTGGATAAAAGCGTCTGCTAAATGGCATATTATATTATTATTATATTATTATTATAACATGCCAAGAGAGGGCCGCCCACCAAAACTCACAGACCAGGCAAGGAGGGCATTAATCAGAGAGGCAACAAAGAGATCAAAGGAAAACCTAAAGGGGCTGCAAAGCTCCACAGCGGAAATTGGAGTATCTGTCCATAGGACCACTTTAAGCCGTACACTCCACAGAGCTAGGCTTTACGGAAGAGTGGCCAGAAAAAAGCCATTGCTTAAAGAAAAAAATAAGCAAACACGTTGGTGTTCACCAAAAGGCATGTGGGAGATTCCCCAAACAAATGGAAGAAGGTACTCTGTTCAGATTAGACTACAATTGAGCTTTTTAGCCATCAAGGAAAATGCTATGTCTGGCGTAAACCCAAAACCTCTCTTCACCCCGAGAACACCATCCCCACAATGAAGCATGGTGGTGGCAGCATCATGCTGTGGGGATGTTTTTCATCAGCAGGAACTGGAAAACTGGTCAGAATTGAATTAATGATGGATGGCGTTAAATACAGGGAAATTCTTGAGGGAAACCTGTTTCAGTCTTCCAGAGATTTGAGCCTGGGACGGAGGTTCACCTTCCAACAGGACAATGACCCTAAGCATACTGCTAAAGCAATACTCGAGTGGTTTAAGGGGAAACATTTAAATGTCTTGGAATGGCCTAGTCAAAACCCAGACCTCAATCCAATTGAGAATCTGTGGTATGACTTAAAGATTGCTGTACACCAGCGGAACCCATCCAACTTGAAGGAGCTGGAGTGTGCAAAGCTGTCATCAAGGCAAAGGGTGGCTACTTTGAAGAATCTCACATATATTTTCATTTGTTTAACACTTTTTTGGTTACTATATGATTCCATACGTGTTATTTCATAGTTTTAATGTCTTCACTATTATTCTACAATGTGGAAAATAGTAAAAATAAAGAAAAAACCTGGAATGAGTAGGTGTGTCCAAACTTTTGACTGGTACTGTATATATATACTGTATTTATGTATATAGACTCACCTGAATGTTTCTCTTGTAGATCTTGGGGACCAGTCATACCCAGACCTACGTCAAGGAGCACTCCATCGTGGATCCGGAGGAGAAAAAGATGGAGCTTTATTCAACAAATGTGAGTTGAAAGCGGTCCCTTCTCATGTATAATCAGGTTTCTGTTGTTGGCGTCTTCATGAAAGTTTCTTTTTCTTCCCGCAGATAACTCTAACCAACCTGGTGTCAGTGGATGAAAGACTGGTTTACAGACCTCACCCAGACAACCCAGAGGTGTAAGTAGAAACATAGCGACAACCTAGCATGATAACACATTTATAACAACCTAGCATGATAACACATTTATAACAACCTAGCATGATAACACATTTATAACAACCTGGCATGATAACACAGTTATAACAACCTAGCATGATAACACATTTATAACAACCTAGCATGATAACACATTTATAACAACCTAGCATGATAACACATTCATAACAACCTAGTATGAAAACACATTCATAACAACCTAGCATGATAACACATTCATAACAACCTAGCATGATAACACATTTATAACAATCTAGCATGATAACACATTTATAACAACCTAGCATGATAACACATTTATAACAACCTAGCATGATAACACATTTATAACAACCTAGCATGATAACACATTTATAACAATCTAGTATGATAACACATTTATAACAACCTAGCATGATAACACATTTATAACAATCTAGTATGATAACACATTTATCGATCTTGTTCCACCCTCCATCCCTCCTCTGTCTCTCAGTACTGTTCTAACCATCTTGTTCCACCCTCCATCCCTCTGTCCCTCTCAGTACTGTTCTAACCATCTTGTTCCACCCTCCATCCCTCCTCTGTCCCTCTCAGTACTGTTCTAACCATCTTGTTCCACCCTCCATCCCTCCTCTGTCTCTCAGTACTGTTCTAACCATCTTGTTCCACCCTCCATCCCTCCTCTGTCTCTCAGTACTGTTCTAACCATCTTGTTCCACCCTCCATCCCTCCTCTGTCTCTCTCAGAACTGTTCTAACCATCTTGTTCCACCCTCCATCCCTCCTCTGTCTCTCAATACTGTTCTAACCATCTTGTTCCACCCTCCATCCCTCCTCTGTCCCTCTCAGAACTGTTCTAACCATCTTGTTCCACCCTCCATCCCTCCTCTGTCTCTCAGTACTGTTCTAACCATCTTGTTCCACCCTCCATCCCTCCTCTGTCTCTCAGTACTGTTCTAACCATCTTGTTCCACCCTCCATCCCTCTGTCTCTCAGTACTGTTCTAACCATCTTGTTCCACCCTCCATCCCTCTGTCTCTCAGTACTGTTCTAACCATCTTGTTCCACCCTCCATCCCTCTGTCTCTCAGTACTGTTCTAACCATCTTGTTCCACCCTCCATCCCTCTGTCTCTCAGTACTGTTCTAACCATCTTGTTCCACCCTCCATCCCTCCTCTGTCCCTCTCAGAACTGTTCTAACCATCTTGTTCCACCCTCCATCCCTCCTCTGTCTCTCAGTACTGTTCTGACCATCTTGTTCCCCCCTCCATCCCTCCTCTGTCTCTCAGTACTGTTCTGACCATCTTGTTCCACCCTCCATCCCTCCTCTGTCTCTCAGTACTGTTCTGACCATCTTGTTCCCCCCTCCATCCCTCCTCTGTCTCTCAGTACTGTTCTGACCATCTTGTTCCCCCCTCCATCCCTCCTCTGTCTCTCAGTACTGTTCTGACCATCTTGTTCCCCCCTCCATCCCTCCTCTGTCTCTCAGTACTGTTCTGACCATCTTGTTCCACCCTCCATCCCTCCTCTGTCTCTCAGTACTGTTCTGACCATCTTGTTCCACCCTCCATCCCTCCTCTGTCCCTCTCAGAACTGTTCTAACCATCTTGTTCCACCCTCCATCCCTCTGTCTCTCAGTACTGTTCTAACCATCTTGTTCCACCCTCCATCCCTCCTCTGTCTCTCAGTACTGTTCTAACCATCTTGTTCCACCCCTCCATCCCTCCTCTGTCTCTCAGTACTGTTCTAACCATCTTGTTCCACCCTCCATCCCTCCTCTGTCTCTCAGTACTGTTCTAACCATCTTGTTCCACCCTCCATCCCTCTGTCTCTCAGTACTGTTCTAACCATCTTGTTCCACCCTCCATCCCTCCTCTGTCTCTCAGTACTGTTCTAACCATCTTGTTCCACCCTCCATCCCTCCTCTGTCTCTCAGTACTGTTCTAACCATCTTGTTCCACCCTCCATCCCTCCTCTGTCTCTCAGTACTGTTCTAACCATCTTGTTCCACCCTCCATCCCTCCTCTGTCCCTCTCAGAACTGTTCTAACCATCTTGTTCCACCCTCCATCCCTCCTCTGTCTCTCTCAGAACTGTTCTAACCATCTTGTTCCACCCTCCATCCCTCTGTCTCTCAGTACTGTTCTAACCATCTTGTTCCACCCTCCATCCCTCTGTCTCTCAGTACTGTTCTAACCATCTTGTTCCACCCTCCATCCCTCCTCTGTCCCTCTCAGAACTGTTCTAACCATCTTGTTCCACCCTCCATCCCTCCTCTGTCTCTCAGTACTGTTCTAACCATCTTGTTCCACCCTCCATCCCTCCTCTGTCTCTCAGTACTGTTCTAACCATCTTGTTCCACCCTCCATCCCTCCTCTGTCCCTCTCAGAACTGTTCTAACCATCTTGTTCCACCCTCCATCCCTCCTCTGTCTCTCAGTACTGTTCTGACCATCTTGTTCCACCCTCCATCCCTCCTCTGTCTCTCAGAACTGTTCTAACCATCTTGTTCCACCCTCCATCCCTCTGTCTCTCAGTACTGTTCTAACCATCTTGTTCCACCCTCCATCCCTCCTCTGTCCCTCTCAGAACTGTTCTAACCATCTTGTTCCACCCTCCATCCCTCCTCTGTCTCTCAGTACTGTTCTGACCATCTTGTTCCACCCTCCATCCCTCCTCTGTCTCTCAGTACTGTTCTAACCATCTTGTTCCACCCTCCATCCCTCCTCTGTCCCTCTCAGAACTGTTCTAACCATCTTGTTCCACCCTCCATCCCTCCTCTGTCCCTCTCAGAACTGTTCTAACCATCTTGTTCCACCCTCCATCCCTCCTCTGTCTCTCAGTACTGTTCTAACCATCTTGTTCCACCCTCCATCCCTCCTCTGTCCCTCTCAGTACTGTTCTAACCATCTTGTTCCACCCTCCATCCCTCCTCTGTCTCTCAGTACTGTTCTAACCATCTTGTTCCACCCTCCATCCCTCCTCTGTCCCTCTCAGAACTGTTCTAACCATCTTGTTCCACCCTCCATCCCTCTGTCTCTCAGTACTGTTCTAACCATCTTGTTCCACCCTCCATCCCTCTGTCCCTCTCAGTACTGTTCTAACCATCTTGTTCCACCCTCCATCCCTCCTCTGTCTCTCAGTACTGTTCTAACCATCTTGTTCCACCCTCCATCCCTCCTCTGTCTCTCAGTACTGTTCTAACCATCTTGTTCCACCCTCCATCCCTCCTCTGTCTCTCAGTACTTGTAACGATCCCGGCAGTCTGAGTCGGGTCCTGTCTGTGGACTAGTTTTTATGTTCGTGATCTCCAGTTTCCCGAGGGTTCTGGAACGCTCCGGGGAGCTCTCTTGATTTCCGCACCTGCATCCCATCAGCAATCTGCACACCTGGTCCTGATCATCACCCTTCTTAGGCTCTGGCCTAACATCCATTCCCTGCCGGATCGTTAGCCATGAACAGTAGGTTTACCAGAGTATCAGTCTTAGAGCCTAGCGTTAGTTTTGTTGTTTTTGCACCTTGTTGGTTTGTTGCTTACTCACCCCCGTTTTGTTCCATCTGCAGTCACCCGTCCGGGAACCTTCATCCAACCTCTGCCTGGTGGTCGGCGGCTGCCGACCCAGGATGGGATCAACCACTGCACCCCCAACAACTAATCAACGCCGCCCGCTCTGTTCCCTGGATTATTCAGCATCACTCTTGAATTTGTAATAAACACTCACCTTCGTTTCAACTTACCTTGTCCTGGTCTGCTTCTGGGTTCTGGCTTAGCAACTCGTGACAGAACGATCCGGCCAGTAATGAACCCAGCGGACCTGGACTCTGTTCGCCATGCCATTACCCATCAGGAGAAGATGTTGGGCCATCATAGCACGGTACTACAGGAGATCGCGTTGTCAGTTCGGAACCTTTCTACCGGTCTGACGGAGGTCCAGAACCAACGCAAGTTTCCGGTGGAGGATCCACTACCGGTTTCACCCATCTCGCCTGCCGCTTCTGGAGCTGTGTCCTTCCGTGAGCCCAAGGTTCCGACGCCGGATAAATATGAGGGGAGCTGGGAAGATGCCGTTCCTTCCTTATGCAGTGTGGATTAGTGTTCGATCTACAGCCCTACTCTTATGCCACAGACAAGGCTAGGATAGCCTTTGTGATTGCGTTGCTGCGTGGTCGAGCGCTGGAGTGGGCTTCAGCCGTTTGGGAACGACAAGACCCCTGCATGGCTTCATACCAGGGGTTCACGGCCGAGATGAGGAAGCTCTTCGACCATTCCGTCCGAGGGAGGGACGCAGCTAGGCGCCTGTTTCGCTTCACCAAGGAACTGCAGGCGTGGCCGACTTCGTGATCGAGTTCAAGACGTTGGCTGTGGAGAGTGGGTGGAACGAGGAGTCTCTGCAAGCGGCCTTTTACCAGGGTCTGTCGGAGCAGCTCAAGGATGAGTTGATCTCCTATCCGGAGCCTAGTGACCTGGACAGCTTGGTAGCCTTGTCTATTCGGGTGGATAATCGAGTCCGAGAGCGAAGGAGGGAGAAGCAATGGGGTCCGTCCAATCGATCAGCTTCTCAGTTCCCAGTCGGGTCGGGTGGTGGACCAGAACACGTCGATCATTCTCCACCACAAAGGATTAGTGGAGAGGTCCTCTCTCCCGATTCTGAACCCCATGCAAGTGGGGCGGCACGGGTTAACCAAGGAGGAGCGTCAACATAGACGTAAGACCAACTGCTGCCTCTACTGTGGTAGCTCGGGACATTACATCTCCACTTGTTCCCGGCGGTCGTCAAACTGCCCGGCTCGCCGTAAAGTTGGGAGGACTTTTAGCGAGCCAGTTTCAACCTCTCAGTACCTCTGTCAGACCCCGTTTCCCGGCTACCCTTGTGAACAGGAATCAGAGCTTAGCGATTAACGCTTTTATCGATTCAGGTGCCGATGGAAGCTTTCTTGATGCCGAGTTGGTGGAACAGCTGGGGCTTTCCAAGGAGCAATTGCCGGAAGCCATTGAAGCGACCACTCTGAACGGCAGTAGTCTGGCACGTATCACGATGAGGACTGAACCGGTTAAGATGCGGTTGTCGGGAATCATTCTGAGATGATTTCATTCTTCATTCTGCCGTCTTCCCATGTTCCTCTGGTCCTTGGATACCCTGGCTGAAGGAACACAATCCCACGTTCGATTGGGTGACGGGCAAGGTAACGAGTTGGAGCCTTGATTGTCATGCTAACGGTCTCAAGACGGCCTGCCCCATTCGGTTCCCAGTCAGGTGATTGAGGCTAAACCCCCAGATTTGTCCCTGGTTCCCGAGACATATCACGATTTGGGGAAGTTTTCAGTAAGCAGAAGGCTCTGTCACTCCCTCCCCACCGACCATATGATTGTGCCATCAACCTGTTCCCTGGAGCTGTCTACCCCAAGGGAAGGTTATACAGTATCTCCCGACCTGAACGTGAGGCTTTGGAGACCTACATCAAGGAGTCCCTAGCTGCTGGTCTCGTTCGGTCCCTCGTCATCACCCCCTGGGGGTCAGGATTCTTCTTTGTGGGTAAGAAGGATGGCTCTCTTCGACCGTGTATTGATTATCGGGGGTTGAATGACATCACGGTCAAGAACAAGTATCCCCTGCCCTTGATGAGTTCTGCCTTCGACTCCTTACAGGGTGCTACGGTGTTCACCAAGCTAGACCTCGCAATGCGTATCACATGGTCCGGATCAGAGAGGGGACGAGTGGTTGACGGGTTTCAATACACCGATGGGTCACCGAGTATCAGGTGATGCCGTTTGGACTGACCAATGCTCCAGCGGTATTCCAGAGTATGGTGAACGACGTCCTGAGAGATATGATCGGTCTCTTTGTGTTTGTTTACCTGGATGACATTCTGATCTTCTCGAAGGAACCTTCCGACCACGTCCAGCATGTCCGGCAGGTTCTGCAGCGATTGTTGGAGAATCGCCTGTTCGTGAAGGCCGAGAAGTGCGAGTTTCACGCCCACACGACATCCTTTCTCGGGTACATCATCTCCAGGGGAGAGATTAGGATGGACCAGGAGAAGGTTAGAGCGGTTCTGGAATGGGCCCAGCCCGATGCGAGATTGCAGCTCCAGAGATTTTTTGGGGTTTGCGAATTTCTACACGCAGATTCATCCGGGATTACAGCCGTGTGGCCGCTCCGTTAACTGCCTTGACTTCCAGTATCAGGACCTTCAAGTGGAATCCGGAGGCGGATCGAGCGTTTCTGGATTTGAAGAGGCGATTCACCAACGCACCGATTCTCTCTCAACCGGACACGGCCCGTCAGTTCGTCGTTGAAGTGGACCGCGTCTGATGTGGGAGTTGGCGCCATCCTGTCGCAGCGATGCTCCACGGACAGTAAACTCCATCCCTGCGCCTACTACTCTCGTCGCCTTTCGCCTGCGGAGAGGAATTACGATGTGGGTAACCGGGAGCTTCTCGCGGTGAAACTTGCCTTGGAGGAGTGGCGCCACTGGTTGGAGGGGGCGCGAGCAACCGTTTATTGTCTGGACTGACCACAAGAATCTTGCTTACGTGCAATCGGCTAAACGTCTCAACTCCCGTCCAGGCCAGGTGGGCGTTGTTTTTCGGACGATTCAAGTTTTCCCTGACGTTCCGACCTGGATCTAAGAACGGCAAGGCGGACGCCTTGTCCCGGATGTTCTCCAAGACGGAGGAGAGTGGGTCCAAGACCGAGACAATTCTCCCCCGGAACTGCGTCGTGGGAGCAGTTATGTGGAAGATTGAGGAGGAGGTGCTGGCGGCCCTTCGGACTCAGCCCGGTCCCGGTAACGGTCCACCCGGGTCGGTTGTTTGTGCCTGAGTCGGTTCGTCCTGCTGTCCTCAAATGGTCCCACGCCAGCAAGATGGCTTGTCACCCTGGCGTGGCTCGGACAATGGCGTTTCTTCGCAGACGTTTTTGGTGGCCTGCCATGGCCGAGGATACTCGGGGTTTTGTTGCTGCCTGTCCAGTGTGTGCGCAGAATAAGAGTACCAATCGGCCCAGCTCTGGACTACTTCACCCCTTCCTATTCCCCGGCGACCATGGTCGCATCTGGCCCTGGACTTCGTCACTGGGTTGCCCGCTTCTGAGGGGAACACGGTCGTTCTGACTATCGTGGACAGATTCAGCAAGTTCGCCCACTTTGTGCCAATTGCCAAGCTTCCCTCTGCCTCGGAGACGTCCGAGATCCTGGTTAGGGAGGTTTTCAGGGTCCACGGTTTGCCCAGTGATATCGTTTCCGACCGTGGCCCTCAGTTTACCTCTGCTGTCTGGAAGTCCTTCTGTTTGGCCATTGGAGCTACAGTCAGTCTCACATCTGGTTTTCACCCCCAATCCAATGGTCAGGCGGAGAGAGCCAACCAGAAGATGGAATCCACGCTACGCTGTCTGGTCTCTTCCAACCCCACCTCCTGGGTCTCTCAGTTGCCTTGGGTTGAGTATGCCCACAATACTCTCCCTACATCTGCCACTGGGATGTCTCCCTTCCAGTGCCTGTATGGCTACCAACCTCCCCTGTTCCCTTCTCAGGAGAAGGGAGCTCTCAGTGCCTTCTGTTCAGGCCCATATTCGTCGTTGCCACCGGACCTGGCATCGGGCCAGAAAGGCACTCCTTAGAGTTTCGGACCGTATCAGCTCCAGGCGAATCGTCGCCGGATCCCCGCTCCCACCTATACCATCGGAGATAGGGTTTGGTTGGCCACACGGGATCTTCCTTTACGGACTGAGTCTAGGAAGTTGTTACCGAAGTTCATTGGTCCGTTTGTGGTGGAGAAGGTGATCAATCCGGTGGCAGTTCGACTCAAACTCCCGAGGACGCTCAGAGTCCATCCCACCTTTCATGTCTCCTGCCTCAAGCCTGTTTTCCTCAGTCCTCTGTTGCCTCCTCCGCCTCCTCCTCCTCCTCCTCGGATGATCGGAGGTGGTCCTGCCTACACGGTGCGTCGCATCATGGATTCCAGACGGCGGGGCCGGGGTTTCCAGTATCTCGTGGACTGGGAGGGGTATGGTCCTGAAGAGAGGAGTTGGATTCCGCGGCGACAGGTCCTAGATGCTGACCTCATCAGTGACTTCTACCGCCTCCATCCTGGCGCTCCGGGGAGTCCGCCCGGTGGCGTTCGTCGGAGGGGGGGTACTGTAACGATCCCGGCAGTCTGAGTCGGGTCCTGTCTGTGGACTAGTTTTTATGTTCGTGATCTCCAGTTTCCCGAGGGTTCTGGAACGCTCCGGGGAGCTCTCTTGATTTCCGCACCTGCATCCCATCAGCAATCTGCACACCTGGTCCTGATCATCACCCTTCTTAGGCTCTGGCCTAACATCCATTCCCCTGCCGGATCGTTAGCCATGAACAGTAGGTTTACCAGAGTATCAGTCTTAGAGCCTAGCGTTAGTTTTGTTGTTTTTGCACCTTGTTGGTTTGTTGCTTACTCACCCCCGTTTTGTTCCATCTGCAGTCACCCGTCCGGAACCTTCATCCAACCTCTGCCTGGTGGTCGGCGGCTGCCGACCCAGGATGGGATCAACCACTGCACCCCCAACAACTAATCAACGCCGCCCGCTCTGTTCCCTGGATTATTCAGCATCACTCTTGAATTTGTAATAAACACTCACCTTCGTTTCAACTTACCTTGTCCTGGTCTGCTTCTGGGTTCTGGCTTAGCAACTCGTGACAGTACTGTTCTAACCATCTTGTTCCACCCTCCATCCCTCCTCTGTCCCTCTCAGTACTGTTCTAACCATCTTGTTCCACCCTCCATCCCTCCTCTGTCCCTCTCAGAACTGTTCTAACCATCTTGTTCCACCCTCCATCCCTCTGTCTCTCAGTACTGTTCTAACCATCTTGTTCCACCCTCCATCCCTCTGTCCCTCTCAGTACTGTTCTAACCATCTTGTTCCACCCTCCATCCCTCCTCTGTCCCTCTCAGTACTGTTCTAACCATCTTGTTCCACCCTCCATCCCTCTGTCTCTCAGTACTGTTCTAACCATCTTGTTCCACCCTCCATCCCTCTGTCTCTCAGTACTGTTCTAACCATCTTGTTCCACCCTCCATCCCTCCTCTGTCTCTCAGTACTGTTCTAACCATCTTGTTCCACCCTCCATCCCTCCTCTGTCTCTCAGTACTGTTCTAACCATCTTGTTCCACCCTCCATCCCTCTGTCTCTCAGTACTGTTCTAACCATCTTGTTCCCCCCTCCATCCCTCTGTCCCTCTCAGTACTGTTCTAACCATCTTGTTCCCCCCTCCATCCCTCCTCTGTCTCTCAGTACTGTTCTAACCATCTTGTTCCACCCTCCATCCCTCCTCTGTCTCTCAGTACTGTTCTAACCATCTTGTTCCACCCTCCATCCCTCTGTCCCTCTCAGTACTGTTCTAACCATCTTGTTCCACCCTCCATCCCTCCTCTGTCTCTCAGTACTGTTCTAACCATCTTGTTCCACCCTCCATCCCTCTGTCCCTCTCAGTACTGTTCTAACCATCTTGTTCCACCCTCCATCCCTCCTCTGTCTCTCAGTACTGTTCTAACCATCTTGTTCCACCCTCCATCCCTCCTCTGTCTCTCAGTACTGTTCTAACCATCTTGTTCCACCCTCCATCCCTCTTCCCTCTCAGTACTGTTCTAAACCATCTTGTTCCACCCTCCATCCCTCCTCTGTCTCTCAGTACTGTTCTAACCATCTTGTTCCACCCTCCATCCCTCCTCTGTCTCTCAGTACTGTTCTAACCATCTTGTTCCACCCTCCATCCCTCCTCTGTCTCTCAGTACTGTTCTAACCATCTTGTTCCACCCTCCATCCCTCCTCTGTCTCTCAGTACTGTTCTAACCATCTTGTTCCCCCCCCCATCCCTCCTCTGTCCCTCTCAGAACTGTTCTGACCCAGGAGGCCATCATCACAGTAAAAGGAGTCAGTTTGAGCAGCTACCTGGAGGGAATGATGGCCCTCAGGATGTCAGCTAACGCCAGAAAGGTACTGTTATCCCCCTAACCCTAACCCCATACACTATAATCATACCTCAGGATGTCAGATAACGCCAGAAAGGTACTGCTATCCCCCTAACCCTAACCCCATACACTATAATCACACCTCAGGATGTCAGCTAACGCCAGAAAGGTACTGTTATAATAAGTTACTCTACAGAATCTGCTTAATATTACTGATGTAATATGTCTGTAATATTTCCTTCATGCTTTCTTGACTGTGAAGAGAGATGGACTTCGCATGTCTTCTCTGAAATAAGTCCGAACCTAAGAGTTGGGATGCTATATCTAAGGCCTTTGCTGTCCTTCCCTCTGTCTGTATAGGGTTGGGATGCTATTGAGTGGATCATTCAGAACTCTGAAAGGGAGAACGTCCCTCTATGTGACCTGTATTAACTCTGGTAACTACTCTACTCTTCTCTTCTCTGGCCTAGTTTAGCATGCGTGACTGCATGCATGCTGCTGTACGGTTTATTCAGCCAATGGCATTATCTCTGGGCTTTTCTTTTCCATTCCAGTTCTTCCATCTTGAAAGTTAGGACCACACAAGATCAAATACTTTGAGCAATGAAATGAAAACTTGAAAGCATGTCAACTACTTTCTGTCGGTTTGATAATAACACTTCTGCTATTGTTGCCTGTAGGAAGGGCCAATCAGAGGGCTGTAGAGGGTAGAATACATGATCAGGAACTATGTCATCCTACACCAAGCAGCCAGCCCAGCCATACCTCCCACATGGCATCACAACCCGCCCTGGTGCCCAGCCATACCTCCCACATGGCATCACAACCCGCCCTGGTGCCCAGGCTTCATAAGGGGGAATCTGAACCCTCCCTGGTGCCCAGGCTTCATAAGGGGCCATCTGAACCCTCCCTGGTGCCCAGGCTTCATAAGGGGGAATCTGAACCCTCCCTGGTGCCCAGGCTTCATAAGGGGCCATCTGAACCCTCCCTGGTGCCCAGGCTTCATAAGGGGGCATCTGAACCCTCCCTGGTGCCCAGGCTTCATAAGGGGGCATCTGAACACTCCCTGGTGCCCAGGCTTCATAAGGGGAATCTGAACCCTCCCTGGTGCCCAGGCTTCATAAGGGGCCATCTGAACCCTCCCTGGTGCCCAGGCTTCATAAGGGGGCATCTGAACACTCCCTGGTGCCCAGGCTTCATAAGGGGCCATCTGAACACTCCCTGGTGCCCAGGCTTCATAAGGGGCATCTGAACCCTCCCTGGTGCCCAGGCTTCATAAGGGGCCATCTGAACCCTCCCTGGTGCCCAGGCTTCATAAGGGGCCATCTGAACACTCCCTGGTGCCCAGGCTTCATAAGGGGCATCTGAACAATCCCTGGTGCCCAGGCTTCATAAGGGGCCATCTGAACACTCCCTGGTGCCCAGGCTTCATAAGGGGCCATCTGAACACTCCCTGGTGCCCAGGCTTCATAAGGGGCCATCTGAACACTCCCTGGTGCCCAGGCTTCATAAGGGGCATCTGAACAATCCCTGGTGCCCAGGCTTCATAAGGGGCCATCTGAACACTCCCTGGTGCCCAGGCTTCATAAGGGGCCATCTGAACACTCCCTGGTGCCCAGGCTTCATAAGGGGCCATCTGAACACTCCCTGGTGCCCAGGCTTCATAAGGGGCATCTGAACACTCCCTGGTGCCCAGGCTTCATAAGGGACATCTGAACACTCCCTGGTGCCCAGGCTTCATAAGGGGCATCTGAACCCTCCCTGGTGCCCAGGCTTCATAAGGGGCATCTGAACAATCCCTGGTGCCCAGGCTTCATAAGGGGCCATCTGAACCCTCCCTGGTGCCCAGGCTTCATAAGGGGCCATCTGAACACTCCCTGGTGCCCAGGCTTCAAAAGGGGCATCTGAACACTCCCTGGTGCCCAGGCTTCATAAGGGGCCATCTGAATACTCCCTGGTGCCCAGGCTTCATAAGGGCCATCTGAACCCTCTTCCTGGAACAGCCAGTGAACACATGGATTATATGTACTGCACTGGAAGCTCATGAATCTCATCCATCCCTATGGAATACAGTGAAGAGTTCCAGTACTGGTGTTCATCAGGACCCCCTGAAGGTTCTCTATTCCCAGAAAGAATGTTGCTGGCTGTCAAGTCAACAATCAATAGAAACACAAAGGGTTATTAATATATCATCATAAAGACTTTGATCATTGATCCTTCCACAGAAATATATCCCTACTGAGGGAATTGAGGCCAACGTTGATGTCCAGTAGGATATTGATTGGATACATAGGTGTATGATAGATGTATGAACGGGGGGGGCCAGTATGAAAAATGTATGCACTCACTAACTGTAAGTCGCTCTGGATAAGAGCGTCTGCTAAATGACTAAAATGCAAATGTAAAATCTAGGCCACATCCCAAATGGTACCATATTCCCTCTCTGGTCTAAAGTAGTGCTGTATAGGGAATAGGGTGCGATTTGGGACGCACACGTAGTGTAGATATAACACCCCCCACCCCCACTCTAACATGTGAATCTCATAGACAAGCTACAAAACGTCATTCTCCATATGAAATGCTGATGGTATTTTTCTATGGAAATGATCTACTGCCGTACACTGTATGAAGCATGCATACAACATTCTCTTATCAAGGGAGGTTCTTCCAGGAATCTATCACAAACATGTCAATGGTGTCTAGTAGTATTTAAACAAGAGAGTTTCTTTGTCATTTTGAACACAATGGATATTTCTTTGCACGTAGATAGTCTAGGATTTTTAGGGTATATATATTAAATGAATAGTACAGTGACCTCACATAGAAAGGAAAACTACCATACAGCTAACAATGCAGTAAAAAAATATCAATTGTCAGACAGAAACTTCATTGGTTAATTATGCCTATGCTGATCGCACATGCTTCCTGATTTCTATCTAACATGGAGAGAACAACTTTACTCTAAAGATCAGGGTGATATGTTACACGCTGCTGTGAACAGCACCTCATTGGGTTAGCAAATGTTACACGCTGCTGTGAACAGCACCTCATTGGGTTAGCAAATGTTACACGCTGCTGTGAACAGCACCTCACTGGGTTAGCAAATGTTACACGTTGCTGTGAACAGCACCTCACTGGGTTAGCAAATGTTACACGCTGCTGTGAACAGCACCTCATTGGGTTAGCAAATGTTACACGCTGCTGTGAACAGCACCTCATTGGGTTAGCAAATGTTACACGCTGCTGTAAACAGCACCTCATTGGGTTAGCAAATGTTACACGCTGCTGTGAACAGCACCTCACTGGGTTAGCAAATGTTACACGCTGCTGTGAACAGCATCTCACTGGGTTAGCAAATGTTACACGCTGCTGTGAACAGCACCTCACTGGGTTAGCAAATGTTACACGCTGCTGTGAACAGCACCTCATTGGGTTAGCAAATGTTACACGCTGCTGTGAACAGCACCTCATTGGGTTAGCAAATGTTACACGCTGCTGTGAACAGCACCTCATTGGGTTAGCAAATGTTACACGCTGCTGTGAACAGCACCTCATTGGGTTAGCAAATGCACTTCATGACAAATGGGTCTTTTAATCGACTAGCAAGTATTGGTAGCCGCCGCTGTCGTTAACAACACTGGACGTATGTTCAAACTAATGTGTGTCTAAAATGCCTCCCTATTCCCTAGTCCCCTGTAGCTCAGTTGGTAGAGCATGGCGCTTGCAACGCCAAGGTTGTGGGTTCGTTTCCCACGGGGGGCCAGTATGAAAACGTATGCACTAACTGTAAGTCGCTCTGGATAAGAGCGTCTGCTAAATTACGTAATAGTGCACTACTTTTGACCAGAGCTCTATGGCCAACTAAGACATTTAGCTCCTGTAAAATCTCTGCTTTACTGACTGATGTTTATTTATAGCATGTTTATATACTTGAATTATCACAGTTGATTTAATTGAATGTTAGAAATATATTTATTTTTGTTATAACATTGTGAAAATGTATTTGATTTGTGTGTCTCCGTATGAGAGAAGAGCTTAGATATAAGAATACAATCTTAACTTTACTTGAAACCTGCTGTGGACTGGTTACTTTCTTTTCACATACAGAGGACCATGCTGCAGCACCATCACTGACTAGTGAATAGGACCATGCTGCAGCACCATCACTGACTAATGAATAGGACCATGCTGCAGCACCATCACTGACCAGTGAATAGGACCATGCTGCAGCACCATCACTGACTAGTGAATAGGACCATGCTGCAGCACCATCACTGACTAATGAATAGGACCATGCTGCAGCACCATCACTGACCAGTGAATAGGACCATGCTGCAGCACCATCACTGACCAGTGAATAGGACCATGCTGCAGCACCATCACTGACTAATGAATAGGACCATGCTGCAGCACCATCACTGACTAGTGAATAGGACCATGCTGCAGCACCATCACTGACTAGTGAATAGGACAGAGGACCATGCTGCAGCACCATCACTGACTAGTGAATAGGACCATGCTGCAGCACCATCACTGACTAGTGAATAGGACCATGATGCAGCACCATCACTGACTAATGAATAGGACCATGCTGCTGCACCATCACTGACTAGTGAATAGGACCATGCTGCAGCACCATCACTGACTAGTGAATAGGACCATGCTGCAGCACCATCACTGACTAGTGAATAGGACCATGCTGCAGCACCATCACTGACCAGTGAATAGGACCATGCTGCAGCACCATCACTGACCAGTGAATAGGACCATGCTGCAGCACCATCACTGACTAGTGAATAGGACCATGCTGCAGCACCATCACTGACCAGTGAATAGGACCATGCTGCAGCACCATCACTGACTAGTGAATAGAACCATGCTGCAGCACCATCACTGACTAATGAATAGGACCATGCTGCAGCACCATCACTGACTAGTGAATAGGACCATGCTGCAGCACCATCACTGACTAATGAATAGGACCATGCTGCAGCACCATCACTGACCAGTGAATAGGACAGAGGACCATGCTGCAGCACCATCACTGACTAGTGAATAGGACAGAGGACCATGCTGCAGCACCATCACTGACTAATGAATAGGACCATGCTGCAGCACCATCACTGACTAGTGAATAGGACAGAGGACCATGCTGCAGCACCATCACTGACTAGTGAATAGGACCATGCTGCAGCACCATCACTGGCCAGTGAATAGGACCATGCTGCAGCACCATCACTGGCCAGTGAATAGGACCATGCTGCAGCACCATCACTGACTAGTGAATAGGACCATGCTGCAGCACCATCACTGACCAGTGAATAGGACCATGCTGCACCACCATCACTGACTAGTGAATAGGACCATGATGCAGCACCATCACTGACTAATGAATAGGACCACGCTGCAGCACCATCACTGACTAGTGAATAGGACCATGCTGCAGCACCATCACTGACTAGTGAATAGGACCATGATGCAGCACCATCACTGACTAATGAATAGGACCATGCTGCAGCACCATCACTGACTAGTGAATAGGACCATGCTGCAGCACCATCACTGACTAGTGAATAGGACCATGCTGCAGCACCATCACTGACTAGTGAATAGGACCATGCTGCAGCACCATCACTGACCAGTGAATAGGACCATGCTGCAGCACCATCACTGACCAGTGAATAGGACAGAGGACCATGATGCAGCACCATCACTGACTAGTGAATAGGACCATGCTGCAGCACCATCACTGACTAGTGAATAGGACCATGCTGCAGCACCATCACTGACTAGTGAATAGGACCATGCTGCAGCACCATCACTGACTAGTGAATAGGACCATGCTGCAGCACCATCACTGACTAGTGAATAGGACCGTGCTGCAGCACCATCACTGACTAGTGAATAGGACCATGCTGCAGCACCATCACTGACTAGTGAATAGGACAGAGGACCATGCTGCAGCACCATCACTGACTAGTGAATAGGACCATGCTGCAGCACCATCACTGACTAGTGAATAGGACAGAGGACCATGCTGCAGCACCATCACTGACCAGTGAATAGGACAGAGGACCATGCTGCAGCACCATCACTGACTAGTGAATAGGACCATGCTGCAGCACCATCACTGACCAGTGAATAGGACAGAGGACCATGCTGCAGCACCATCACTGACTAGTGAATAGGACCATGCTGCAGCACCATCACTGACTAGTGAATAGGACAGAGGACCATGCTGCAGCACCATCACTGACTAGTGAATAGGACCATGCTGCAGCACCATCACTGACTAGTGAATAGGACCATGCTGCACCACCATCACTGACTAATGAATAGGACCATGCTGCAGCACCATCACTGACTAGTGAATAGGACCATGCTGCAGCACCATCACTGACCAGTGAATAGGACAGAGGACCATGCTGCAGCACCATCACTGACTAGTGAATAGGACCATGCTGCAGCACCATCACTGACTAGTGAATAGGACCATGCTGCAGCACCATCACTGACTAGTGAATAGGACCATGCTGCAGCACCATCACTGACTAGTGAATAGGACAGAGGACCATGCTGCAGCACCATCACTGACCAGTGAATAGGACAGAGGACCATGCTGCAGCACCATCACTGACTAGTGAATAGGACCATGCTGCAGCACCATCACTGACTAGTGAATAGGACCATGCTGCAGCACCATCACTGACTAGTGAATAGGACCATGCTGCAGCACCATCACTGACTAGTGAATAGGACCATGCTGCAGCACCATCACTGACTAGTGAATAGGACCATGCTGCAGCACCATCACTGACTAGTGAATAGGACCATGCTGCAGCACCATCACTGACTAGTGAATAGGACAGAGGACCATGCTGCAGCACCATCACTGACTAGTGAATAGGACCATGCTGCAGCACCATCACTGACTAGTGAATAGGACAGAGGACCATGCTGCAGCACCATCACTGACCAGTGAATAGGACAGAGGACCATGCTGCAGCACCATCACTGACTAGTGAATAGGACCATGCTGCAGCACCATCACTGACCAGTGAATAGGACAGAGGACCATGCTGCAGCACCATCACTGACTAGTGAATAGGACTATGCTGCAGCACCATCACTGACTAGTGAATAGGACAGAGGACCATGCTGCAGCACCATCACTGACTAGTGAATAGGACCATGCTGCAGCACCATCACTGACCAGTGAATAGGACAGAGGACCATGCTGCAGCACCATCACTGACCAGTGAATAGGACAGAGGACCATGCTGCAGCACCATCACTGACCAGTGAATAGGACAGAGGACCATGCTGCAGCACCATCACTGACCAGTGAATAGGACAGAGGACCATGCTGCAGCACCATCACTGACCAGTGAATAGGACCATGCTGCAGCACCATCACTGGCCAGTGAATAGGACAGAGGACCATGCTGCAGCACCATCACTGACTAGTGAATAGGACAGAGGACCATGCTGCAGCACCATCACTGGCCAGTGAATAGGACAGAGGACCATGCTGCAGCACCATCACTGACTAGTGAATAGGACAGAGGACCATGCTGCAGCACCATCACTGGCCAGTGAATAGGACCATGCTGCAGCACCATCACTGACTAGTGAATAGGACAGAGGACCATGCTGCAGCACCATCACTGACTAGTGAATAGGACAGAGGACCATGCTGCAGCACCATCACTGACTAGTGAATAGGACAGAGGACCATGCTGCAGCACCATCACTGACCAGTGAATAGGACCATGCTGCAGCACCTTCACTGACTAGTGAATAGGACCATGCTGCAGCACCATCACTGACCAGTGAATAGGACAGAGGACCATGCTGCAGCACCATCACTGACTAGTGAATAGGACAGGGGACCATGCTGCAGTAAAGTCAAGTCGTCAAATGATGCCGTAATTGAGCTATGACTGACAGAATGCTGGACAACAAACAATGTTGAAACGTTTTGGATCATATTATATTCTCTGTGTGAGCCCAATATAAACGGGACTTTATATTCTTGACTGCATGATAAATACCAGTATTGTATGACATGGGTTGCAACTTGGGATCATCATCACGGCTAGAATAGAAGAATAGATAAGTTCAGCATTTTCTTTAGTACATTTAATTCATATTCCAATAACATAGGAACAAATTACTAAATATTCATGGAGACAGCTAACAAATCAGAAGTATTTTCAGTTTGTTTATTTATTGAACAGAAACATGACACATTAGAATTACACTGCATGTATTGGACATTACTCTACTGCCTAGGCAGTGTGAATACGGGTCTAAGGCTGCATCCCAAATGGCTCGCTAATACTTTTGACCAGAGCTCATATAGTGCACTATAAAAGGGGATAGGGTGCTATTTGGGACGCACCCAGAGTCAAGATTGCACCATTCAACAAGTAGTTCCATCATGCTTCCTTTACCCATCAACACAGGTTATTCAATATAGAAAAGAAAAACATCTGGGTATATAAAAAAAAAAGCAGCATCATGCAGGAAGCCATAAATAAACATGTTTTGAATCATTAAAGTCCTTCAAGCTTTTTTATATATTGGTTTTCAAAGCTGCTCCTTCAGTACCATGTCAGTTCTTCTTGTAAATAAATGCCTCCTAGATGACAAAGTTAACACAATCTGAAAACATCCCACTCCTGTTCTTCACCAGCTGCTCTTGTAGGGCTCACCACCATCTCTAATATTATTACTATTCAGTGTCTTTGTAATATCGTTGGTAATAATACTACACTCTGTAGCATTAGCAGCTAGTCACTACACACAAGCAGAATACAACACATTCATATAAAAACCTTTGTAAATATCAAACATATAAAAGTGAAAAAAAGGGGGGTATTTAGAAAAGATATGCAGTCACCATATCAAAGAATATCATACCAGTCAACTTTAGTGAAAAACACCTTAGTAAAAAAAAAAAAACGACATTCTCCCAAGATGTGTCCCCCATGTCAAAGCTAGAGCCGGATTTCTCTCTCCACTTTCCCAGAGCATCAAAAAAGTCAAATAATGAGTTTCCAAAAATGTTAAAACACATAAAACTTTGAAATTAGTTTTACTTGAAATTGAGCCAAACTAATTTCAAACTTCAAATCAGTTAATATATTTCCCTACTTTTTTCAATTTCTACATTTTTAACGACGTAAAAAACAATTGGACACCGTTATTGAATCTCCATTTATTCACCGCACGGACCCTTTTGAGCGCGTTTCCGCACGGACCGTTTTAAGCGCAACACACAACACGCTCTGTGCACCGTCACTCTGCGCTCGGTGTCAGTAGCGCTGTTTGTCCCTTGTCGTGGGCTATGCGCACAGCTTTGAGCAACAGTTTTTAAGGAAAACGTACATAAAGTTAGACCATAAACACATTCCCAGGCGTTTCTTTAGAAAACAGCAAAAACATAATTTGTACAGAAGCAGTTAGCTAGCTAATCAAAATAATGTTTACAATGCCGTGGCTGAATGCCTCTTGATTCAACTAGCTAGCTAACTTCCCACAATGATTTTAATCAAAACAGGAAATCCATTCTCAGGTTAAAAGAGTTCAGAAAATGATCCCAATTCTAGTAGTAGCAGCTTGTGACTAGTTCATGTTGAAGAACATGGATAAGTATCCTAGGCTAGATCTAATAGCTGGATGATATTTTACATGAACTCAGACCTGGCTCATCTGTCGTTAATGTATTCTGTGGAAGTCCTAACATTGGACAGGTTTAAAAGCTCTTTGTCTCCATGGATACAGTTATTTTTTTCCTATAGTCAACCCTTCAAATCAGAAATTGTGAAAACACTCATTAGGAATGCCTGAAGCTTTCAGTACTTGAGTGCATGTGTCTGTTTGTAGCAAACGAGAAAGTGTTAAACTTCAAGAACATTGATAAGAGGGAGTAGGCCTACGGAAACATTGATAAGAGGGAGTAGACCTACTGAAACATTGGGAACATTAATATCTGTATGTTAGCAGTGACTTTTGAGTTGTTTATAGTGAAAATTCCATTTTAAAAACACTGACAGATTATTTTGTTTCTTTCCTTAACAATCAAAACATAGTATGCCTATAACTCAAAGCACTGCTTTTTTTAAATGAACAAATAGTTTTTAAGTGCCAAATTTGATCAAATTCTTAAATTATTACTAATTCTATTAACTCCGATTAATTATTTTAATCGTTTGACAGCCCTATTTAAAACTAAACAAATGTAGTTTTGCAATTTATTTCCTTTCTGGAAAACGTTTAAACTAAGTATGCTGTTACGGTAGCAATGTTATAACTCAGCTAGGAAGAGAAATGCATTTCATTTTGAATTTAAATTTTAAAAAAGGACAAAACGTATTTAATAAACTTCAGAGTACTCTGTTTCACCTCATCCCCCTCTTGTTCCACCTCCCTTTGATCAGTTTGTCACATTCACTTGTTCTCAGCTGTAGAAGTCCATCTCCCAGAATCCTCAGCTCTCCCAACCAAGAATTTGATTGCATGATTTCCCCACTGCTTCCTCTCCCCGGTGTCACGGTGACCAGGAATCAAATGCACCATCACCACTATACACAAACTCAGGGCCTGTCTGAATCCACCGATTGCACTATGAACAGTTATGTACTGTATGTACCAAGTCACTCAGGCTCTGTGTGGCTCTCAGAACTTGAAGAGGTTGATAAAGCCTTGTGGAGAAACCGGCTTACAGCAGCTCTCTGTGTTGTTGGCTGTGCAAGGGTGGTTCGTATCCTGAAACCACACAGAGAGAGAATTTAGTATAGTCAATTAATTCTAAAGAAACAAAAAATGTATTTCTGTCTAATTACTACTATGTAATAAGAAAGTGTTAGTTATAATTCTATATGCATTGAGAGAGAGAGAGAGAGAGACAGAGACAGTGAGAGAGACAGAGAGAGACAGAGAGAGAGAGACAGAGAGAGACAGAGAGTGAGAGGTTGGAATGAGAGATTGAAGAGTTCCCAGACCTACCTTCCAAAAGAGGATGTGGCAGTGTGTGCAGAACTGCAGGGTTTCGCTGTATTGCTCCCTGACAGGGTAGCAGCGACACAGCTTAAAGTACATCTTCTTCCACTCCAACTGACCCTTGTCTGACACCATCAAACGCTTACGGATCTGCACAGAGAGAGAATATACAAACATATAGAAACCTTGATTCATGTTTTACTCCATGGCCATTTGAGTATCAGATCAGAGATGTTGTCCTGTTTGTGAAATGCTAGCAGATTTTGAGATATGCACTGCAAAAAGAGATGCATTCAGCTTGTTTTGATTGCTTCTTAACTATGTGTGGTGCAGTGCTGGGTTCAATGAGGCTTGATAACAGTCAAACAAAACTGGTTTCCATTTATTCCATTAGACCATGAAAACCCAAACTATCCATGAATGCATGTGAAGAGAAGTGATGGTGTGCGTAGGTACAGTGTATACAGAAAGTATTCAGACCCCTCAACCTTTTCCACATTTTGTTACGTTACAGCCTTATTCTAAAATTGATTAACCAAAACAAATACCTCAATCTACACACAATACCCCATAATGACAAAGCAAAAACAGGTTTTTAGAATTTTTTGCTAATTTATAAAAACTTAAAAACAGAAATACCGTATTTGCATAAGTATTCAGACCCTTTGCTATGAGACTCGAAATTGAGCTCAGGTGCATCCTGTTTCCATTGATCATCCTTGAGATGTTTCTACAACTTGATTGGAGTCCACCTGTGGTAAATCCAATTGATTGGACATGAATTGGAAAGGCACACACCTGTCTGTATAAGGTCCCACAGTTGACAATGCATGTCAGAGCAAAAACCAAGCCATGAGGTCGAAGGAATTGTCCGTAGAGCTCCGAGACAGGATTGTGTCGAGGCACATATCTGGGGAAGAACACCAAAAAATGTCTGCAGCTTTGAAGGTCCCCAAGAACACAGTGGCCTCCATCATTCTTAAATGGAACCACCAAGACTCTTCCTAGAGCTGGCCGCCCGGCCAAACTGAACAATCGGGGGAGAAGGGCCTTGGTCAGGGAGGTTTCCAACAACCCGATGGTCACTCTGACAGAGCTCCAGAGTTCCTCTGTGGAGATGGGAGAACCTTCCAGAAGGACAACCATCTCTGCAGCACTCCACCAATCAGGCCTTTATGGTAGAGTGGCCAGATGGAAACCACTCCTCAGTAAAAGGCACATGACAGCCCGCTTGGAGTTTTCCAAATGGCACCTAAAGGACTCTCAGACCATGAGAAACAAGATTCTCTGGTCTGATGAAATCAAGATTCAACTCTTTGGCCTGAATGCCAAGCGTCACATCTGGAGGAAACCTGGCACCATCCCTACGGTGAAGCATGGTGGTGGCAGCATCATGCTGTGGGGATGTTTTTCAGCGGCAGGGACTGGGAGACTAGTCAGGATCGAGGGAAAGATGAATGGAGCAAAGTACAGAGATCCTTGATGAAAACCTGCTCCAGAGCACTCAGGACCTCAGACTGGGGCGAAGGTTCACCTTCCAACAGGACAACGACCCTAAGCACAAAGCCAAGACAACGCAGGAGTGGCTTCGGGACAAGTCTCTGAATGTCCTTGAGTGGCCCAGCCAGAGCCCGGACTTGAACCCGATCAAACATCTCTGGAGAGACCTGAAAATAGCTGTGCAGCGACGCTCCCCATCCAACCTGACAGAGCTTGAGAAGATCTGCAGAGAGGAATGGGAGAATCTCCCCAAGTGTGCCAAGCTTGTAGCGTCATGCCCAAGAAGACTCGAAGGCTGTAATCGCTGCCAAAGGTGCTTCAACAAAGTGCTGAGTAAAGGGTCTGAATACTTATGTAAATGTACTATTTCTGGGTTTTATTTTTTTCCCCCGAAGGCACTGTATATATATAGTCTGTACCATTACCTGTCGGTCAGTGAAGTGGTACTGGCAGAGCCTCTTCCACAACAGCCTGTCCTCAGTGAGCTGTCCCAGGTCTGGAGTCACCTGTCCCAGACTGACCAGGTCCCTGCCATCTGACAGATGCTCCATGATGTTCAGCTGCAAGCTGGCAGGCAGGTCCGTTAGGGTCATACCCTTAGACACAGGCTGAAGGGGGACACAGAGACAGACACAGGGTTGTAAGCTTTTGCTTACTTCCTTTCTACCTTCAGCAAAAATCATATTCCTTATATACATTCTAATAAAGGGGTAGGCATCTCTAGTCCTGGGGTGTCAATATCAGTGATTGGCTGGATTCCACCTACCTGGTCTCATAGGTCTAAAACGAAGAAGGTAAACCCAGAAACTTGGAAATGCCTGCAGCATTCCAGGACCAGGGTTCCCCCCATTCTAATATATTCCTTCATTTCCTTGACAGATTGGTTTTGATCCTGTAAAAAGCGTGGTGCTCACCCTAACTAACTAACCGTGCCTGTCCGACTCACCCTGTTGATCTGAATGTTGTCCAGCTGTTGTTGCCACTGTAGGATGTTCTCCATGCGGTGGACCCAACAGTTGATGTTCCCCACCAGAACAGACTTCCCCATATCCTGCACCAGGCCACACAGAGACACATACAGGGTCTGGAGAAGCTCCTTGATGGGACGAACGTTCTGCTGGTCGTCTAGGACTGTGGAGGGAGAGGCCAAGAAAACGTGTTCAGCAACTCTCAGAAGACAATGGAAGTGGACTTCAACAGTACTTCTTAACTTTGTATTATGAAGGTGTTATTTTAAAAAAGGACACACTGTGTCAGTCCAGTTAATAGACACGGTGTTCTGTGCCCCTTGGCAGTGCTATTTGCACACAAGATCTACCAATGGGTTTAGAACGTTTCCTAAACAACCGGACCCTTTGTTTAGCTGAAGGAACATTTAGTTTACCATCAGATCACAGAGGACTGTGTGCTGACTGTCATTATTTCCACTGAGAACCATTATGTAGTGGTCATTCACCATTACATCTTCCATCATTAAAACACGCTGGTCACTGAGATCATGGTTCAATCGGTTTTAATAACATTTACACATCCTGTTTTTATTAGTGCTCCACAGACCTGGTCTCTGAGGTTGCTGACATGATAAGAGGAAGTATGCAGGTACACAATAATAAACTAGGTGAAGTCATGAAGAGAGAAAGAGGAAGATAGAAAGAGGGAGAGGGGAAAGAGGGGAGAGAGGGAGAGAAGGATTGAGTTTGAAACCCAGAATGAGAAGAGAAAGACAGCTCACCTTTCTGCACCACTCTCTCCAGGATGTTCATGTAATTCTTCTGAGCCACTCCGCTGAGCGAGGGCAGCTGGGACTTGGCAATGAGCTCCAGCAGCTAGAGAGACAGAGACAGAGACAGAGACAGAGAGAGAGAGAGAGAGAGAGAGAGAGAGAGAGAGAGAGAGAGAGAGAGAGAGCAGAGAGAGGAGAGAGAGAGAGAGAGAGAAGGAGCGAGAGAGAGATAGAGGGAGAGAGAGAGAGAGAGAGAACAGACATAAACATCAGCAGGCCTACTGTCAGACTCACAGACTCTCTGTTCCTCCATTACTTACTGCTTGTTATGCTTCTCTGTCTGAGTCACAAATAGCAGGTTAGTGCACTAAGCCCTATGGGTCCTGGTCTAAAGTAGTGCACTACAAAGGGAATAGGGTGCAATTTGGGATTCAACATGTTCCTCCATGACTTACTGCTTGTTATGCTTCAGGACAGACAGACAGCCAGACAGACAGCCAGACAGCCAGACAGCCAGACAGCCAGACAGCCAGACAGACAGCCAGACAGCCAGGCCTAATTTCAAAACAACAAACTCCAGGTCTATATCTACCAGCAGACTGTTAGAATGGAGGAGGTGTTTGGACCATCTGCACCTGTCTAGAACTCTAGACCGTTGGATACACAGACACATTCTTGAAAGGGACATCTGCGCATGAATCCTATAGGGGCTTGAGAGCGTGTGTGTGTGTGTGTGAGAGTGTTTGTGTGCTTGCATGGCTACAGTATCCCTGTCACTTTAAAGAAGCTACTAGAACAGTGTTCCTCCTGGCTGGGGCAGGTCGTGTTGCCCAACCCCTGGCTGGGGCAGGTCGTGTTGCCCAACCCCTGGCTGGGGCAGGTCGTGTTGCCCAACCCCTGGCTGGGGCAGGTCGTGTTGCCCAACCCCTGGGGCAGGTCGTGTTGCCCAACCCCTGGCTGGGGCAGGTCGTGTTGCCCAACCCCTGGCTGGGGCAGGTTGTGTTGCCCAACCCCTGGCTGGGGCAGGTCGTGTTGCCCAACCCTGGGGCAGGTCGTGTTGCCCAACCCGCTGGGCAGGTCGTGTTGCCCAACCCTGGCTGGGGCAGGTCGTGTTGCCCAACCCTGGCTGGGGCAGGGTCGTGTTGCCCAACCGCTGGCTGGGGCAGGTCGTGTTGCCCAACCCCTGGCTGGGGCAGGTCGTGTTGCCCAACCCCTGGCTGGGGCAGGTCGTGTTGCCCAACCCCTGGCTGGGGCAGGTCGTGTTGCCCAACCCCTGGCTGGGGCAGGTCGTGTTGCCCAACCCTGGGGCAGGTTGTGTTGCCCCAACCCCTGGCTGGGGCAGGTCGTGTTGCCCAACCCTGGGGCAGGTCGTGTTGCCCAACCCCTGGGGCAGGTCGTGTTGCCCAACCCCTGGCTGGGGCAGGTCGTGTTGCCCAACCCCTGGCTGGGGCAGGTCGTGTTGCCCAACCCCTGGCTGGGGCAGGTCGTGTTGCCCAACCCCTGGCTGGGGCAGGTCGTGTTGCCCAACCCCTGGGGCAGGTCGTGTTGCCCAACCCCTGGGGCAGGTCGTGTTGCCCAACCCCTGGGGCAGGTCGTGTTGCCCAACCCCTGGGGCAGGTCGTGTCTGATACACAAGACCCCTGATGAGAGATAAAAGGACGAGAGGGTTCAAGGGGTGACTATTGTCCAACCCTGACAGTGGACCCACACCAGGGCATGGTGTCTCTGGTCCAACCACAGTGGACACCACGACCCAGGGCAGGGTGTCTCTAGTCCCAACACAGTGTACACCACGACCAGGGGCAGGGGTGACTCTAGTCCAACACAGTGTACACCACGACCAGGGCAGGGTGACTCTAGTCCAACACAGTGTACACCACGACCAGGGCAGGGTGTCTCTAGTCCAACACAGTGTACACCACGACCAGGGCAGGGTGACTCTAGTCCAACACAGTGTACACCACACCAGGGCAGGGTGACTCTAGTCCAACACAGTGTACACCACGACCAGGGCAGGGTGACTCTAGTCCAACACAGTGTACACCACGACCAGGGCAGGGTGACTCTAGTCCAACACAGTGTACACCACGACCAGGGCAGGGTGTCTCTAGTCCAACACAGTGTACACCACGACCAGGGCAGGGTGACTCTAGTCCAACACAGTGTACACCACGACCAGGGCAGGGTGTCTCTAGTCCAACACAGTGTACACCACATCAGGCCAGGGTGTCTCTAGTCCAACACAGTGTACACCACGACCAGGGCAGGGTGTCTCTAGTCCAACACAGTGTACACCACTCGACCAGGGCAGGGTGTCTCTAGTCCAACACAGTGTACACCACGACCAGGGCAGGGTGTCTCTAGTCCAACACAGTGTACACCACGACCAGGGCAGGGCGTCTCTAGTCCAACACAGTGTACACCACGACCAGGGCAGGGTGTCTCTAGTCCAACACAGTGTACACCACGACCAGGGCAGGGTGTCTCTAGTCCAACACAGTGTACACCACGACCAGGGCAGGGCGTCTCTAGTCCAACACAGTGTACACCACGACCAGGGCAGGGGTGACTCTAGTCCAACACAGTGTACACCACTGACCAGGGCAGGGCGTCTCTAGTCCAACACAGTGTACACCACGACCAGGGCAGGGTGTCTCTAGTCCAACACAGTGTACACCACGACCAGGGCAGGGTGACTCTAGTCCAACACAGTGTACACCACGACCAGGGCAGGGTGACTCTAGTCCAACACAGTGTACACCACGACCAGGGCAGGGTGTCTCTAGTCCAACACAGTGTACACCACGACCAGGGCAGGGTGTCTCTAGTTCAACACAGTGTACACCACGACCAGGGCAGGGTCAACAGTAGGAGTTCTTCACATTAAGTGTTTGTTTTCATTCAATGATAGATGAATCGTTTTCATGCACATTCTTTCACTTGGGAAATACTGAACCAAACATCTTAAGTTAGATGTAAAATTGTGCGACTAAGATCTCCTCTGCAAAAATGTCAAAATTAATGACAGATTGGGGCCTCCCGAGTGGCGCAGCGGTCCAAGGCACTGAATCGCAGTACTAGAAGCGTCACTACAGACCCGGGTTCGTTCCCAGGCTGTGTCACAACCGGCCGTGATCGAGAGACCCATAGGGTTAGGGGAGGGTATGGCTGGAGGGGGAGGGTACGGCTGGAGGGAGAGGGTACGGCTGGAGGGGAGGGAGTATGGAGGAGGGGAGGGTACGGCTGGAGGGGGAGGGTACGGCTGGAGGGGGAGGGTACGGCTGGAGGGGGAGGGTACGGCTGGAGGGAGGAAGGCTGGAGGGAGGTTCGGCTGGAGGGGCTTTAGTTGCTCTAGCGACTCCTTGTGGCGGGCCGGGCGCCTGCAGGCTGACCTCGGTCGTCAGGTGAACGGTGCTTCCTCCGACACGTTGGTGCGGCTGGCTTCCGGGTTAAGCGGGCGGGTGTTAAGAAGCGTGGTTTGGCGGGTCATGTTTCGGAGGACGCACGACTCGACCTTCGCCTCCTGAGCCCGTTGGGGAGTTGCAGCGATGAGACAAGATCGAAAAAGGGGGTAAAATACCTAAATAAATCATTCATTTTATTTATTGAGTCATCTTCAATTCGGACTATTTTTAGGAAATGGCTACAGCGTCTCAAAATGGACCCTTTTATCGAGTTGGGCTAGCGAAGGTCTTTTATCTCGTTGGGCTAGCGAAGGTCTTTTATGGAGTTGGGCTAGCGAAGGTCTTTTATGGAGTTGGGCTAGCGAAAGTCTTTTATGGAGTTGGGCTAGCGAAGGTCTTTTTATGGAGTTGGGCTAGCGAAGGTCTTTTATGGAGTTGGGCTAGCGAAGGTCTTTTATGGAGTTGGGCTAGCGAAGGTCTTTATCGAGTTGGGCTAGCGAAGGTCTTTTATCGAGTTGGGCTAGCGGGGTCTTTATGGAGTTGGGCTAGCGAAGGTCTTTTATGGAGTTGGGCTAGCGAAGGTCTTTTATGGAGTTGGGCTAGCGAAGGTCTTTTATGGAGTTGGGCTAGCGAAGGTCTTTTATGGAGTTGGGCTAGCGAAGGTCTTTTATGGAGTTGGGCTAGCGAAGGTCTTTATGGAGTTGGGCTAGCGAAGGTCTTTTATGGAGTTGGGCTAGCGAAGGTCTTTTATGGAGTTGGGCTAGCGAAGGTATTTTATGGAGTTGGGCTAGCGAAGGTCTTTTATGGAGTTGGGCTAGCGAAGGTCTTTTATGGAGTTGGGCTAGCGAAGGTCTTTTATCGAGTTCGCTAGCGAAGGTCTTTTATGGAGTTGGGCTAGCGAAGGTCTTTTATCGAGTTGGGCTAGCGAAGGTCTTTTATCGAGTTCGCAGCGAAGGTCTTTATCGAGTTGGGCTAGCGAGGTCTTTTATGGAGTTGGGCTAGCGGGTATTTTTATGGAGTTGGGCTAGCGAAGGTCTTTATGGAGTTGGGCTAGCGAAGGTCTTTATGGAGTTGGGCTAGCGAAGGTCTTTTTATCGAGTTCGGGCTAGCAAGGTCTTTATGGAGTTGGGCTAGCGAAGGTCTTTTTATCGAGTTGGGCTAGCGAAGGTCTTTTATCGAGTTGGGCTAGCGAAGGTCTTTTATGGAGTTGGGCTAGCGAAGGTCTTTTATGGAGTTGGGCTAGCGAAGGTCTTTTATGGAGTTGGGCTAGCGAAGGTCTTTTATCGCGTTGGGCTAGCGAAGGTCTTTTATCTCGTTGGGCTAGCGAAGGTCTTTTATGGAGTTGGGCTAGCGAAGGTCTTTTATCGAGTTGGGCTAGCGAAGGTCTTTTATGGAGTTGGGCTAGCGAAGGTCTTTTATGGAGTTGGGCTAGCGAAGGTCTTTTATCGAGTTGGGCTAGCGAAGGTCTTTTATCGAGTTGGGCTAGCGAAGGTCTTTTATCGCGTTGGGCTAGCGAAGGTCTTTTATGGAGTTGGGCTAGCGAAGGTCTTTATGGGTTGGGCTAGCGAAGGTCTTTTATCGAGTTCGAAGCGGGGTCTTTATGGAGTTAGGCTGTAAGGTCTTTTATGGAGTTCGGGCTGGCGGGTCTTTTATGGAGTTGGGCTAGCGAAGGTCTTTTATGGAGTTGGGCTAGCGAAGGTCTTTTATCGAGTTGGGCTAGGCGCCAGCCAAACCGAAGCACGCGGAAGACTTTCCCCTCCACCCCCTCTTCACAGCCCCAACAAGTGTCTGTGTGTGGAGCAATGGCAGCTGTAGGTCAGGGCACTTTTAGCCACCCCTCCACACTGACTAAACGTCAACGTAGCTTTGTCCGTCTCTATTTCCACTAACCCAGAGAGCATTGCCTACTAGGTCAACATGTAGCTGGTTTTCCATGACCGTTGTTGTGTCACCCTATGGGCCCTGCTCAAACGTAGTGCACTATATAGGGAATAGGGTGCCATTTGGGATGCAGTGGTTGTTTCCAGTCTGTGGTAAACCTGATCTGTGTAACCGAGACCCTCACTAATACCATGATGACACAGCAGTACACTGACCTGGACAACATATCCCAGACCAATATATATCGGACCCTACTACCATTACCTAGATATTATTCTGCTGATCGTCTGTACTTACTGCCCACACCAGTTTCAGAATAATCTAGTTCTCTGTTAATCAACAGAGAGAGAACACCAAACACACACACGGTATCTCTCTCCCTGACAGTCTCTCTCTCTCCCTCACAGTCCACTGTGAGTTGAGACAGAGAATATCTCCAAAGGGCCTCTTGTCTGGAGAGAAGTGATAAGGCCCAGAGAGAGCGAGAAACAGCAGAGAGAGAGAGAAACAGCACACAGAGAGAGAGAGAGAAACAGCAAACACAGAGAGAGAGAGAAACAGCACACAGAGAGAGAGAGAAACAGCACACAGAGAGAGAGAGAGAGAGAAACAGCACACAGAAAGAGAGAGAGAGAAACAGCACACAGAGAGAGAGAGAGAAACATCACACAGAGAGAGAAACATCACAGAGAGAGAAACATCACAGAGAGAGAAACATCACAGAGAGAGAAACATCACAGAGAGAGAAACGAAGCAAGGAAGAGAAGAGAGAGACCTACACGCCCAGAACATAACACAGCCCTTTAAACACCCCTCAGTACACTACTCTCTGTGGTAACACCCATTCATGTTCAACACCACATTAGTATGCATGCATGGTGTGATGTTTGTCATTTTCCTAAGGTGACGCCAAAGGACAATTCACATCCTCGGATGGACAATACAATTATTTTCCATCTCATAGCATTCCCTTCATGATGATTTAACCCAGGAGTAGTAGTACCGAGAAGTCAACTCACCCGTACGACGTAGTTGAACCTCCTGCTGTCCTTGATGGCACTGCAGAAGTCCAGCCGGTTGAAAGCTTCTCCCAGTGTGCAGTATCCATGGCGCTGGGATAATCAGATGATCAGGTATTACGGTCTGGTTTTACTGCTACAGGGTACACTGTAACGGTTTATGTTTAGAATGACAACGTTAAAGAGAGTCCCTTTCCTCACCTCTTTAGTGCTTCCTTTGTGAACATAAATCCATTTCTCTTTGTGGAAATCTGTAGGGAAAGGAGACTGTGTTACTGAGGTCGTGAAAAGTACTGCGCGTCACTGTGCAGTGGGCATTTGTTGTGTAATTGGCCGGTCTATACTGTAGATTCAATTACAAGGAATCTTTGTGTTGTTGTTCATGAAGTCTTTCCTTCTCTTCTTAACTGCCATGTCGTATGCCAGCAGCACATTCTCCTGGAAGCGCTCTTCCTCTGTTTTGCAATAGCTGGAAGACAGACCACACATCCAGTTACACATCTGGTGTACAAAAGCTAAACTTCTGTAGTAAAAAAAAAAAAAAAAACGCTGAGTTTATATCGTTGTATGAAATGTTTAAAATGGCTCATTTGAGATGATACTATGTTTTCCAACAGGTGGGGCCTATAGTTGACTTCAAATTGCCTGGAGTCAGGACACACTGTAAATCCAACAGATGTCTACTAACCCCATAACTTGTACAGTAGTTATTTATAGCACAATGATTAACGACTAGGAACACAGGCTCAAACACGCAATAACAACAATCGCAGTCTCCCGCTTAGAGTATAACAGCAATAGCTAATACTGTATTGTGAGGAACGTCAGATAAGTGATGGATTCAATGGGCTTTATTGGCATGGGAAACGTGTGTTAACATTGCCAAAGCAAGGGAAGTAGATAGTAAACAAGTGAAATAAACAATAACAATTAACAGTAAACATTACACTCAGAAGTCTCTCTCTCTCTCTCTCTCTCTCTCAGCATTTCATGGGAAAATTCCTTGGATAACTTGATGGCGCACTTCAGTTGTTCTCCATTTCACTAGCTGGTGTTGATGCTGCGCAAGCCAAAATGTATCAAGAAGCACGGATACTGACCTCACGTCTGAGTCATTGCTGTTTTTGTCGTCTGAGGAATAATTTTTCCATCCCTCTTCAGTTTTAACCCAGCTCTGACCGGGGGACCTCCAATCCTGTCCAAGAAAAGGCATTCTCGACAGTTTAAATCAACAGTGCCGAAAGAAGATTACAGTTCCGACTTTATGTTGAAGAGCGTTAAATGTTCTAAGATGCAGATATTTAGTTTTTCCTCTGCCGTCTGGTCTTTAATAAAGTATTGTCTTTGATGTCTTGTCTAGTATTGTGACTGCGCAGCTGCCTTTATATTCTCCAGCGAACAATCCGGAAAGTAAACACTTGAGCTCCGCCCCCTTTTGGAAACTGTGCAGCAACACGTGGCTTTGTTTATGATCTTTATTGCGAAACGACCCAGGGAAGGACTATTATCACCCACAGTGGGTGTTTGGGGGGCAAATATCCTATTCTGGAAGATACATTAACCCCTTTAAACTGCTGAATCAGAGCTGTTTCATTTGACCTAGACACAACAAGCCTTTCTTGATGATTTAGTTAAAATAATCTTACGGTAAATTTAAAAAAAACACAGGCCAGAACTCCTTCAGGCTCAGTTTCTTTCAATTCCCCTGACTCGTCCCTGGAAGTTAAAAATGAAGTCTTGTCTCTTCTCAGGATTCTGTTAGAGTGCAGGGTTACATTGTGGAAACAAGAGGGGGAGGGAGGTTGAGCCACCCTCTAGGAAACCACACACAAAATTAATCATTTCACCACATTTTAGGAAGAGGTCATCATGTCATGGAGTCTGTGAAGGAAGATACCACTTGGAAAAAGTGTTAAGCAAGTTATGTCCCCAAAAAATTGATTTTCACCAAGTCAAATTAATTTATTGCGCTAGAGGTTTCATGATGCTTGTATCTAAACCAAAGTATATACTTTTAAGATTGTTCTATACATCAGTTGGGGTCTCTATAAGCATCAATGTGAGGTCCTAAACCTAGTATGAAAGTGCATCATTGTAGCTGTGTGGGCTAGTATAGTCCAAATATTTGCCTTGGGGTAAGTTGAGCCAATGGCCATGGGGTAACCAATGGTTGAGCCAATGGCCATGGGGTAACCAATGGTTGAGCCAATGGCCATGGGGTAACCAATGGTTGAGCCAATGGCCATGGGGTAACCAATGGTTGAGCCAATGGCCATGGGGTAACCAATGGTTGAGCCAATGGCCATGGGGTAACCAATGGTTGAGCCAATGGCCATGGGGGTAACCAATGGTTGAGCCAATGGCCATGGGGTAACCAATGGTTGAGCCAATGGCCATGGGGTAACCAATGGTTGAGCCAATGGCCATGGGGTAACCAATGGTTGAGCCAATGGCCATGGGGTAACCAATGGTTGAGCCAATGGCCATGGGGTAACCAATGGTTGAGCCAATGGCCATGGGGTAACCAATGGTTGAGCCAATGGCAAGTTGAGCAAATTGAAATATTTTCTTCCCAGGCATAATGCAAGGCATTATCGCTGGGATATGAGGATACAGGGCCTGGCCTATGTTAAAAGTGTTTAACTGGAGTGGCTAACTGGAGCTCGAGAGCAGGTGCCTTGCCTGGTTGACTGGTCCGGCCTGGACTTTCCTGTTATACACAAAAGGTCACAGGTCACATTCAGACCACAGCCTAGAAACATCAACAACACCAGATGAGACCAGATGAGACTGGGGCTGAAATGTGTTATGATGTGTTATGATATGATGTGTTATGATATGATGTGTTATGATATGATGTGTTATGATATGATGTGTTCATATAATTTACATGTGCCATATTCTTAGCACATATCTGACCTCTCCTCTCTCTCTCTCTCTCTCTCTCTCTCTCTCTACTCTCTCTCTCTCTCTCTCTCTCTCTCTCTCTCTCTCTCTCTCTCTCTCTCTCTCTCTCTCTCTCTCTCTCTCTCTCTCTCTCTCTCTCTCTCTCTCTCTCTCTCTCAATTCAATTTCAATTTCAATTTAATGGGCTTTATTGTCATGGGAAACATAAGTTTACATTGCCAATGCAAGTGAAATAGATAATAAACAAAAGTGAAATAAACAATAAATATTAACAGTAAACATTACACTCACAAAAGTTCCAAAAGAATAAAGACATTTCATGTATCATATTATGTCTATATACAGTGT
Organism: Coregonus clupeaformis; assembly: GCF_020615455.1. Lineage (NCBI taxonomy): Eukaryota > Metazoa > Chordata > Actinopteri > Salmoniformes > Salmonidae > Coregonus > Coregonus clupeaformis. The sequence goes on along the minus strand of NW_025534485.1, from coordinate 84,603 downwards.
TGTAATGATGTGCAAATAGTTAAAGTACAAAAAGAAAAATAAATAAACATAAATATGGGTTGTATTTACAATGGTGTTTGTTCTTCACTGGTTGCCCTTTTCTTGTGGCAACAGGTCACAAATCTTGCAGCTGTGATGGCACACTGTGGTTTTTCACCCAATAGATAAGGGAGTTTATCAATATTGGGTTTGTTTTCAAATTATTTGTGGGTCTGTGTAATCTGAGGGAAATATGTGTCTCTAATATGGTCATACATTTGGCAGGAGGTTAGGAAGTGCAGCTCAGTTTCCACCTCATTTTGTGGGCAGTGTGCACATAGCCTGTCTTCTCTTGAGAGCCAGGTCTGCCTACGGCGGCCTCTCTCAATAGCAAAGATTTCCTTAAGTTTGGGTCAGTCACAGTGGCCAGGTATTCTGCCACTGTGTACTCTCTGTTTAGGGCCAAATAGCATTCTAGTTTGCTCTGTTTTTTTTTGTAAATTCTTTCCAATGTGTTAAGTAATTATCTTTTAGTTTTCTCATGATTTGGTTGGGTCTAGTTGTGTTGCTGTCCCTGGGGCTCTGTGGGGTCTGTTTCTGTTTGTAGCTCCCTGAGGTCTGTTCAAGACGTTTACTTCAGAGACCGCTAGAAGATTCTAACTTTTTTAGAAGGTCCCAACTAGAAGTTGGTGGGGTGGCAGTGTGGTAAGTAGGCTAATTATGTTTTATTTTATTAAAATACATTTATTAGACTTTTGTTTTGTTTTTCGTTCAATACGAAAACACTTTTCTGAACAACAATTGATTCTCCACTTTGGTGTGATGTGTGTGATGAAATGAAACATTGTAGTCAAAGCTATCGTGTTTAGTCTAAGACGAATCTAAAGCATGGACAAGATCAATTCCCTCCTGTGCTTCTAATGTAGATGCTGTTGTTCACCGGTTGTTCACCGGTTCATATGATATGCGCTGAGTACTGGATGTTATATGTGTTGTACAGCATTCTTTGTTATGTGCACATTCTGGAAAATAGGCAGAATCTACCACACACCCAAAACCCATTAGTGAAGGAGTAAAAATGACTTGAGAAACAGGGGAAAGTCTCTGCACACTTCCGGCCAGATGCACACTTCCAGCCAGATGCACACTTCCAGCCAGATGCACACTTCAGATGCACACTTCCGTCAGTACATCGCAGTGCACACTTCCAGCCAGATGCACACTTCCAGCCAGATGCACCAGCCAGATGCACACTTCAGCCAGATGCACACTTCCAGCCAGATGCACACTTCCAGCCAGATGCACACTTCCAGTCACATGCACACTTCCAGCCAGATACACACTTCCAGCCAGATGCACACTTCCAGCCAGATGCACACTTCCAGCCAGATGCACACTTCCAGCCAGATGCACACTTCCAGCCAGATGCACACTTCCAGCCAGATGCACACTTCCAGCCAGATGCACACTTCCAGCCAGATGCACACTTCCAGCCAGATGCACACTTCCAGCCAGATGCACACTTCTTTGTGCATTTCTTTCTTTATGTGCTCGTTCTCAGTGGTGTAAAGTACTTAAGTAAAAATACTTTAAAGTACTACTTAAGTAGTTTTTTGGGGGGTATCTGTACTTTACTTTACTATTTATATTTTTGACAACTTTTACTTCACTACATTCCTAAAGAAAATAATGTACTTTTCACTCCATACATTTTCCCTGACACCCAAAAGTACTCGTTGCAATTAGAATGCTCAAACAGGACAGAATTATGGCACCGATCAATATAACGCTTTGTCATCCCGTACTGCCTCTGATCTGGCGGACTGACATAACACAAATACTCTGCTTGTAAATGATGTCTGAGTGTTGGAGTGTGCCCTTGTCTAGCCGTAATTAAAAATAATAAGAAAATCGTGCTTATGAGGAATTTGATGTATAGCATTTACTTTTACTTTGTACTTTTACTCAAGTATGACCATTTAGTACTTTTTCTACCACTGTACTTAAGTACATTTAAAACCAGATACTTTTAGACTTTTACTCAAGTAGTATTTTATTGGGTAAATTTCACTTTTACTTGAGTCATTTTCTGTTAAGGTATCTATACTTTTACTCAAGTATGACAATTGAGTACTTTTTCCACCACTGCTCGTTCTGAAATTGCTAACTATACATTCAAAGAATTCTGTTTCTTTGTAACATTGAGCAACGTGACAGTTTGTTCTTCTCCCAAAATATCTTCCTCCAAGTTACGCCTGCCACCAGATGCAACCAGAGCAGGGGGATTTCCTAGAGGTCCATGTGGATGACATTTCCCTTGGTGAAACAGGACAACATTACAGAAACATCAGATTGGGGGTGGCGTGACCAAACACATCCAAACATTCAATCATAATAGGTTACAAAACAAAAAAATAGTTACTGATTGGTGATCAGGTCAGTTAGTAGAGCATGGCTCTTGCAATGCCAGGATAGTGGGTTCGATTTCCGGGACCACACATATGTTTAAAAAAATGGCATATATATATCGTGATTGCTTAAAAAATTATTAAACACTGATGAACAGAACTGTCTGGTTACTCTCTCTCGCTCTCTCTCTCTCTCTCTCTGTCTCTGTCTCTTTCGCTGTGTGTTTGAGTTGTGGCTGACCATCTCTCTCTCTCTCTGCTCTCTCTCTGGCTCTCTTGCTCTCAATTAAATTCAATTTCAATTTAAGGGCTTTATTGGCATGGGAAACGTGTGTTAACATTGCCAAAGCAAGTGAAGTAGATAGTAAACAAAAGTGAAATAAACAATAAAAAAAAAAAGCTCTCTCTCTCTCTCCTCTCTCAGTGTTTGTGTTGTAGCTATTAGTCTCACTCTCTCTGTGTCTCTCTGTCTCTCTCTCTCTCTCTCTCTCTCTCTCTCTCTCTCTCTCTCTCTCTCTCTCTCTCTCGCTCAGTGGTGAGCTATCATCTCTCTCTCTCTCTGTCTCTCTTTCTCTCTCTCTCTCTCTCTCTCTCTCTCTCTCTCTCTCTCTCTCTCGCTCAGTGTTTGTGTTGTAGCTATCAGTCTCTCTCTCTCTCTCTGTCTCTCTTTCTCTCGCTCTCTCTCTCTCTGCTTTCTCTCTCTCTCTCTCTCTCTCTCTCTCTCTCTCTCTCTCTCTCTCTCTCTCTCTCTCTCTCTCTCTCTCTCTCTCTCTCTCTCTCTCTCTCTCTCTCGTCTCTCTCTCTCTCTCTCTCCTCTCTCTCTCTCTCTCTCTCTCTCTCTCTCTCTCTCTCTCTCTCTCTCTCTCTCTCTCTCTCTCTCTCGCTCAGTGTTTGTGTTGTAGCTATCAGTCTCTCTCTTGCTCTCTCTCTCTCTCTCTCTCTCTCTCTCTCTCTCTCTCTCTCTCTAGTGTTTGTGTTACTCAGTTTTTTCCTCTCTCTCTCTCTCTCTCTCTCTCTCTCTCTCTCTCTCTCTCTCTCTCTCTCTCTCTCTCTCTCTCTCTCTCTCTCTCTCTCTCTCTCTCTCTCTCTCTCTCTCTCTCTCTCTCTCTCAGTGTTTGTGTTGTGGCTGTCAGACAGTCTGTCTCTCTCTCCTCTCCACCTGTTGCTGTCCCTCTTCAGTTTCATCAGTTTCATCATCTCTCAGGTGGTCTTGTGAAACTGTTCCTCCCTGTTGGCTCCAGGGGGCACGGCCGGCCCGGGCTCACTGTCACATCTGTCTGTCCTGAAGCCAGTGTAGCAACCTGCAGTCCACATGACTCACGCGGTGTAATGTTCCCCCTCCTGTTTGTTTACTAAAATAACCCCGGAGATGGGGTCATGATGTTTCAGAAGTCATGAGTCATTTCATAAGTAACGATTATTATTAAATCTTTCATGAAACATTGAAGGCGAGAGTAACCTGTTGTACAATCTTAGTCTACTACTGTGATGTACTGTAAGTGATTTATTGGGATATTTATTTAAATGTTGAAATCGGAAATACAATATGCTGTCCTCTCCTCCTCTGTCATGTTGTCTAATGAAGCCCCCCACCCCCTCCCCCTGTTCCTGTCTGGGCATGTGCTGGTCGTGGTGGAGCGTGACCAGCGTGACCAGCGTGACCAGCGTGACCAGCGTGACCAGCGTGACCAGCGTGACCAGCGTGACCAGCGTGACCAGCGTGACCAGCGAGACCAGCGTGACCAGCGTGACCAGCGTGACCAGCGAGACCAGCGTGACCAGCGGGTCATGGATTTACATGAGAGATAGATGGGCTACTCAGGTTACATCTGTTCTCTAGACTGAGGCGGTTAAGACTGAGACCTCACAGTGGGACTGAGACCTCACAGTGAGACTGAGACCTCACAGTGGGACTGAGACCTCACAGTGAGACTGAGACCTCACAGTGGGACTGAGACCTCACAGTGGGACCTCACAGTGAGACTGAGACCTCACAGTGGGACTGAGACCTCACAGTGAGACTGAGACCTCACAGTGGGACTGAGACCTCACAGTGAGACTGAGACGTTACAGTGAGACTGAGACCTCACAGTGAGACTGAGCGTTCGTAACTGAGACCTCACAGTGGGACTGAGACCTCACAGTGAGACTGAGACGTTACAGTGAGACTGAGACCTCACAGTGGGACTGAGACCTCACAGTGAGACTGAGACGTTACAGTGAGACTGAGACCTCACAGTGGGACTGCGACGTTACAGTGAGACTGAGACCTCACAGTGAGACTGAGACCTCACAGTGAGACTGAGATGTTACAGTGAGACTGAGACCTCACAGTGGGACTGAGACCTCACAGTGAGACTGAGACGTTACAGTGAGACTGAGACCTCACAGTGGGACTGAGACCTCACAGTGAGACTGAGACGTTACAGTGAGACTGAGACCTCACAGTGGGACTGAGACCTCACAGTGAGACTGAGACGTTACAGTGAGATTAAGACCTCACAGTGGGACTGAGACCTCACAGTGAGACTGAGACGTTACAGTGAGACTGAGACCTCACAGTGGGACTGAGACCTCACAGTGAGACTGAGACCTCACAGTGAGACTGAGACGTCACAGTGGGACTGAGACCTCTTTATAGAGAGAGGAGTCCAGAATAATGTTAAATGAAATTGACTGCCACAGTCTTTGTGATAACATTTTATTTGTTATTAATAAACAACATTACACAAACAAACAAACAGGAATATAAAAACCACTTTAAAAAATAAAATAAATTATGAGGTGATTATATAGATCTGTTACCAAACCATTTGTACGGTGTCACCACACATAAATGAGTAAGAAGACACATGTAAACAGAGCCTGGAAATCTTGCTTGTTTGTAGGTGACCAAATACTTATTTTCCACCATAATTTGCAAATAAATTCATTAAAAATCCTACAATGTGATTTTCTGGAAAATACATTTCTCATTTTGTCTGTCATAGTTGACGTGTACCTATGATGAAAATTACAGGCCTCTCTCATCTTTTTAAGTGGGAGAACTTGCACAATTGGTGGCTGACTAAATACTTTTTTCCCCCCCACTGTATATGTAAACAGACAGATCACTCTTCAGATATAACCATGATGTCATTCTTATCATGTGCATATGGGATTATTTCATTTTATGTCCATTCACTTGGTTATAAATTCTCACCAAAATATGAATAATTCCATCGACATCACCTCAGAGGAATGTTATTAATAAATATACACTGAGTGTACAAAACATTAAGGACACCTGCTCTTTCCATAGCATAGACTGACCAGTTGAATCCAGGTGAAAGCTATGATCCCTTATTGATGTCACCTGTTAAATCCACTTCAATCAGTGTAGATGAAGCGGAGGAGACAGGTTAAAGAAGGATTTTTAAGCCTTGAGACAATCGAGACATGGATTGTGTATTTGTGCCATTCAGAGGGTGAATGGGCAAGACAGAAGATTTAAGTGTCTTTGAACGGGGTACGGTAGTAGGTGCCAGGCGCACCGGTTTGTGTCAAGAAATGCAACGCTGATGGGTTTTTCACGCTCAACTGTTTCCCGTGTGTATAAAGAATGGTCCACCACCCAAAGGACATCCAGCCAACTGGACACAACTGTGGGAAGCATTGGAGTCAACATGGGCCAGCATCCCTGTGGAACGCTTTCGACACCTTGTAGAGTCCATGCCCCGACGAATTGAGGTTGTTCTGAGGGCAAAAGAGGGGGTGCAACTCCTAATGCATTGTACACTCCATGTAAAGTGTTCTCAAACAACAGTCACTGAATCATGTCGGCGCACTACCCTGGGTTTGTGATGATGCTTATTAACACATGGAACATCATTACTGTCTCATTCATCTCAGAACCCAGAAACAAATCTTGCGTGTGCTGGATAGCTACACTCTGTTACCACAGACTACTGTCTCACATCATGTTTGGCCTACCATAGGTTTGTTAAAATGTACAGAGATGAGTAGTGACTGGAGTTTGCCTGAAGATGTGCCCAGAGAAAACTCTGGACCCTACCCACTGGGCACAGACATCAGTTCAGTGTCTAGTTTTGATTTACATTTGGTTGAGTTGTCAACTAATGTGAATTCAACGTGAAATCAACAAAACATGTCACCATGTCATTGGATTTAGGTTAAAAGTTGGGTGAAAAAAATACGAAATTCCCTTATGTTGACGACTTTATGCAAATCCATAAAGTCTGGTAACTAAACAGTTGGGCATCATGTACTGTAGCCTTCATATAGCCTATAGTTCGACACAACAATTAACTGCCCAGGGCTTCGCTTCCATTATGACAAGTAGCGTCTCTAAAATCTCATTTGATTTAAAGATTCGCTGCTGGAAATACTGTCACCCATCGAAGGGATTATTTTTTTGGGGGTGAGTGTTTGTGGGACAGGGAAGGACGTCAGAGATGTTCTTCGCAACATCCGTGTCTGTCAGTGTCACATCGAAGCATAGGGAGTGACACCCACCCACAACACACACTCAGGGAGGGTTGGGTTTGTTGGAGACACACACCAGGGATAGAGAACCGTGGTCAAACAGCTTGTATGGCAGTGTCCCCTTGGTTGTCCATGTGTCAGTCTTTGGGTCATAGCACTCGAAGCTGTCAGAGTCCTCTATGACGTCATGTCCGTTGATGAAGCGTCCTCCGGTCACGTACAGTTTGTTGTTGAACACCGTGGCAGCATGGTGCATTCTCCTCGCCTTCATATTCTCACACTTCAGAAACCGGTTGGCTTTGGTGTCGTACGCTATCATTCTTCTGGTATAGCCTGTAAAGGACATGGTGACAGTTAGGGAAAAGCTGCTGGTAAGGTTGGCTTGGCAAAAGACAGAAGATATCGAAGATATCAAAGATCTCGAAGTCCTAAGCAGACAAATAAAGTTGTATTTAATTGAACATCAGATTGTATTTTTTCTGACTCATCCACCCTCCACCTACCTCCGATAATGTAGATCTTGTCATCAATGACAGCTGCTGGTGCAGAAACGTTCTTCACTGTCCTGGTCTCCATCATGGACCACATATTCCTGCCAATGTGATAAACCTGGAGAAAAGGATAGGTTTAGAAGAGTTTAGTGTTTAGTGTTTCTGTGCAGAATTGTTGGCTAAAAGGTTCAAGAATTAACAGCAAACTCAAAGACTTCAAGACTTCAAGACTCAAGACTTCAAGACTTCAAGACTAAAGACTAAAGACTCAAGAGTCAAGACTTCAAGACTCAAGTCTTCAAGACTCAAGACTTCAAGACTTCAAGACTCAAGACTTCAAGACCTCAAGACTCAAGACTCAAGACTTCAAGACTCAAGACTCAAGACTTCAAGACTTCAAGACTTCAAGACTCAAGTTCACCACTCAACAGCAACCTCAACAGCATGACATTCCGCCTACCTGTATCATCCTGACAGGGTTCTGCATCGCGTCCTCTCCCCCGAACAGGTAGATTCTTTGATCATTAGCGGCGACCGCCGGGTGTAGCACAGCCGTCGGCATGGGAACCATAGCCTCCCATTGGTTGAACATACTATTGTATCTCTCCACCGTGTCACACACCTGCTTCTCTGGCCCCAGGCCCCCCAGGACGAAGATAAAGTGCAGGTAGGAGACAGACTGGTGGGCGAAGCGAGGCTGGATCATGGGCTCAGCCGTCCTCCACTGGTTGGTCTTCAGAGATAACGTATAGACAGTGGTGCTAACCACTCTGTGCTTGGTGTTCATGGTGAGGCCTCCCAGGACATACAGGATGCTGTGGATACAGACGTAGGAGGCCTTGTAGAGCCGCAGGGGCAGCTTGGCCAACCACTGCCAGCGCTGAGTCCTCTCGTCGAACAGGAGCGCTTCGCGGGACGTCTGCTCGTTGTTCTTGCGGCCGCCGACTAGAACCAGGGTCTCCCGGCAGGTGTAACGCCGTGGGGTCACCCACAGGGGCTTGAGGTCCGACCCACACTTAGTAGTGATGGAGAACATGAGGCGTCGGACGGACTCGATGACCTCGGTGCAGAGGGTGGAGGACTGGATGAGGGGGTCGCTGGCGATGAACTGGAACAGGTAGGTGGGGTGGACGTAGCGCAGACGCACCTTCTTGAAGAGGTCGGAGATGGCGCCGCGCCGGGAGAACGGGTCGTGGTGGATCCACGCCAGCAACGTCTCGAACACCTGGTTTTAATATCAACACTTAGCTCTTAACATCCATTGATGGTTTTAACTTCATTGATGATGCTGCTTCTAGTGTCCGTCTCTCCATTGTTTATTGGTGTTGTATACATTAGCTGGTGCAAACAAACGGACCCTTTTAGGGATTTATATAAAGTACTATCTAATCCTACCGTACATTACCCTTATTACGTTATCTTATCTTACCTGCTCCTCCTCGGCACACAGCCGGTCATCCTCCAGGTAACTCATCAGCTCAGGTAAGGAGAGCTCACACAAGTCCTCAGAGGTAGAGACGTCAGAGAAGCTCTGTACCGCCATCTCCCTGGCCTGGAATCAACGATTTAATTCATGCATTTTATTTGAAAATTGACAATACACATATGCGCTGAGTCCGAAATAGCACCCCTTTTCCCTAATTAGTTTTAATACACTACTTTTGACCAGGGCCCACATGCTGCCCAAGTCAACCAACGACACATTATTTAAAACAAAATGAATTCTACTGACCTTCTCCTTCAGGCTGCCGCAGTGTAATATCTCTGACAGCCGGATCATGCTGAGGCAGTTGTCTGGGCTCAGCTGCTCCTGAAATTTCAACGACAACAACAAAAAAAATGGTTTAATGTATTTACCAAGGACAACGCACATTATTTAATCATATTAAAAGTGTTCAACGTCAATGTGAAAGTGCCAGAGTTAGCAAGAAAGCTAATTCATCTGTGGGTCACCTGCAGGAAAGAGGAGCAGGCCTCGAACAGCCCGGTGTACTGCAGCATGGAGACAGCCTGCATCAGGGGCAGCACCGTCTCCATGGTGATGGTGATGACCCCTGTGTAGACGTAGTCCACAATGTCACTCAGGATGCTGGAGGTGATCCCCTTAAATAATAATAATTAGAAGAAGAATAGATTTGATTTGGTGTGCTGCCTTTCATCGACAGGCAGAAACTACGCAGCACTTGACATAAAAGTAAGCCTTCTCCTGTTTCTGCGGTGTCACGGTCGTCTATGTCGTCCAAGTATGACCAAGGCGCAACGTGTCCAAGAAACATGACTTTATTTAGCAAAGTAACCAAAATCCAAAACAAAAGACGACTCAATGAAGTCCACGGTACACAGACCGAAAAAGGAACAAAAACCCACAAACACCAGGTGAAAACACACAGTTTAAATATGGCTCCCAATCAGAGATAACGAGCCGACAGCTGACACTCGTTACCTCCGATTGGGAGTCACATGACTAATAAACCAGAAAGACAACCCCCTAGACACCCCAACCAAACAGCACACAACAAAAACGAACACACCCATACCCAACCTAACCCACACAACACCCAACAATACAAACACACCCTGGTTCAAAAACAACGTCCCCGGAACCAGAGCGTGACAGTACCCCCTAAAGGTGCGAACCCCGGGGCGCACCAACAAAAGACTAGGGGAGGGTCTGGGTGGGCGTCTGTCCACGGTGGCGGCTCTGGCCCTGGTCGTGATCCCCACCCCTACCATAGTCACAACCTGCTTACGTAACCTCCTCCACATGACCACCCCCCAACTAAACCCCCACAGGATTAAGGGGCAGCACCGGACTAAGAGGCAGCACCGACTCAGGGGCAGCACCGGACTCAGGGGCAGCACCGGGCTAAGGGGCAGCACCGGACTAAGGGGCAGCACCGGGCTAAGGGGCAGCACCGACTAAGGGGCAGCACCGGGCTAAGGGGCAGCACCGGACTAAGGGGCAGCTCCCGGACTGAATGGCGGATCCTGGCTGGCTGGCTCTGGCGGATCCTGGCTGGCTGGCGGATCCTGGCTGGACGGCTCTGGCGGATCCTGGCTGGACGGCTCTGGCGGATCCTGGCTGGACGGCTCTGGCGGATCCTGGCTGGACGGCTCTGGCGGATCCTGGCTGGACGGCTCATGGCTGGCTGACGGATCTGGCTGCTGCCCGGCTGGCTGACGGATCTGGCTGCTCGTGGCTGGCTGACGGATCTGGCTGCTCATGGCTGGCTGACGGATCTGGCTGCTCATGGCTGGCTGAAGGATCTGGCTGCTCATGGCTGGCTGACGGATCTGGCTGCTCGCGGCTGGCTGACGGATCTGGCTGCTCATGGCTGGCTGACGGATCTGGCTGCTCACGGCTGGCTGACGGATCTGGCTGCTCATGGCTGGCTGACGGATCTGGCTGCTCGCGGCTGGCTGACGGATCTGGCTGCTCATGGCTGGCTGACGGATCTGGCTGCTCATGGCTGGCGGAAGGCTCTGGCTGATCCTGTCTGGCGGACGGCTCTGGCTGATCCTGTCTGGCGGAAGGTTCTGACTGATCCTGTCTGGCGGAAGGCTCTGGCTGATCCTGTCTGGCGGAAGGCTCTGGCTGATCCTGTCTGGCGGAAGGCTCTGGCTGATCCTGTCTGGCGGAAGGCTCTGGCTGATCCTGTCTGGCGGAAGGCTCTGGCTGCTCCTGTCTGGCGGAAGGCTCTGGCTGCTCCTGTCTGGCGAAAGGCTCTAGCGGCTCCTGTCTGGCGGAAGGCTCTAGCGGCTCCGGTCTGGCGGACGGCTCTGAAGGCTCATGGCAGACGGGCGGCTTTGCAGGCTCAGTACAGACGGGCGGCTTATGCAACGCTTGGCAGACGGGCAGTTCAGGCGCCGTTGGGCAGACGGGCAGTTCAGGCGCCGTAGGGCAGACGGCAGACTCTGGCCGGCTGAGACGCACTGTAGGCCTGATGCGCGGTGCCGGAACTGGAGGTACCGGGCTGAGGACACGCATCTCAGGGCTAGTGCGGGAAGCAGGAACAGGGCATGCTTGGCCCTGGGGACGCACCGTAGGCCTGATGCGTGGTGCCGGAACTGGAGGTACCGGGCTGAGGACACGCATCTCAGGGCTAGTGCGGGAGCAGGAACAGGGCATACTGGACCCTGGGGACGCACCGTAGGCCTGATGCGTGGTGCCGGAACTGGAGGTACCGGGCTGAGGACACGCATCTCAGGGCTAGTGCGGGAAGCAGGAACAGGACGCACAGGACTCGGGGAACACACAGGAGGCTTAGTGCGTGGTGTAGGCACTGGTGGTACTGGACTGGAGACAGGAGGTGGCGCCGGAAATACCGGACCGTGCAGGCGTACTGGCTCCTTGAGCACCGAGCCTGACCAACCTTACCTGGTTGTATGCTCCCGGTCGCCTGACCAGTACAGGGAGGTGGAATAACCCGCACCGGGCTATGTGGCGAACCGGGACACCATGCGTAAGGCTGGTGCCATGTAAGCCGGCCCGAGGAGACGCACTGGTGACCGGATGCGTGGGGCCGGCTTCATGACATCCGGCTCAACGCTCAAACTAGCCCGGCCGATACGTGGAGCTGGAATGTACCGAACCGGGCTATGCACGCGTACAGGAGACACCATGCGCTCTACTGCGTAACACGGTGTCTGCCCGTACTCTCGCTCTCCACGGTAAGTACAGGGAGTAGGCGCAGGTCTCCTACCTGACTTCGCCACACTCCCGTCTAGCCCCCCCCCAAGAAATTTTTGGGTAGTACTCTCGGGCTTCCAGCCTTGCCTCCGTGCTGCCTCCTCATATTGCCGCCTCTCGGCTTTAGCTGCCTCCAGCTCTTCACGAGGACGGCGATATTCTCCCGGTTGATCCCAAGGCCCCTCACCATCCAGAATCTCCTCCCATGTCCATGAATCCTTTATGGGAGTCCATAAATCCTGTGTAGGTAGGTCCTGTTGCCGCTTGACACGCTGCTTGGTCTTTTTGTGGTGGGTTTTTCTGTCACGGTCGTCTATGTCGTCCAAGTATGACCAAGGCGCAACGTGTCCAAGAAACATGACTTTATTTAGCAAAGTAACCAAAATCCAAAACAAAAGACGACTCAATGAAGTCCACGGTACACAGACCGAAAAAGGAACAAAAACCCACAAACACCAGGTGAAAACACACAGTTTAAATATGGCTCCCAATCAGAGATAACGAGCCGACAGCTGACACTCGTTACCTCCGATTGGGAGTCACATGACTAATAAACCAGAAAGACAACCCCCTAGACACCCCAACCAAACAGCACACAACAAAACGAACACACCCATACCCAACCTAACCCACACAACACCCAACAATACAAACACACCCTGGTTCAAAAACAACGTCCCGGAACCAGAGCGTGACATGCGGAGTGAGGCAGGATGCTAGTCTAGTTTTACCAAAAAACAAGCATCACTTTTCATTCAAAAAAGTGAATAACTCTACCTTCAGATCCACCTTCTCCTGGTGGCTTTCTCTGAAGTCGTGACAGAACATGGCCGTGAAGTAAGGACTGCTGGAGGCCAGAACGTTGCGGTGGCAGGGGATCTCTGTGTTATCTGAACAGAGGAGCACGTCAGTGAGGATCCTCTCCTGTCTGAGGCGGTTCAGCTGAAGCAGGAGGCGGGACGACTGCTCCTCGTTGCTGTAGTGGATCACCTCCGGGTGTGGCTTTGATTGGTCCATTCTGGAAAAAGAAGGACATGGTTTGATTTGGGAGGAAATGGATTCAATTGGATTTTGTTTGGGGTTTTCTCTGTAGAAGGTGAGTGAGTAGTTTGGACAGGCCAGTGACATGACGGAATAGAAAGCCTTGCTCAACTAATTGAGTTTTCTCTTAACGTTTTGTTTTCTCTAGAATCCAAGGCCTAGGTGTTTTCCACCTGACTCCATCACCATCATAAATACCTCAAATTGTTTTAGAAATGGTATCTTCAGTAGCATGCTGTTTTCTGCACAAATAATTCAAATGCAGATAGCATGAGGCTGGTGATCAATGTTCACATATTATAGTTGCCCTATCATAACCCAGCTTGCGGTCTGGGACTCGGTCCAAGCACCACATCCTGGACTGTACCAGCGTTGGGACACAACACATTCACTAGGGCTATTATCAACACTGGGTTAGGATTGTCTGATTAACCCTGGAGTCAGATACCATCCCGATTTAGTCTGATGGATCAAGACAGACCAACAATACCACTGTGGTGCTATTTCTGTAGTCATAGTCTGTAGTCAGTCTGTAGTCATATAGTCTGTCATAATAGTCTGTAGTAATAGTCTGTAGTCATAGTCTATAGTTATATAGTGTGTAGTAATAGTCTGTAGTCAGTCTGTAGTCAGTCTGTAGTCAGTCTATAATCATAGTCTGTAGGTATAGTCTATAGTTATATAGTCTACAGTTATAGTCTGTAGTCAGTCTGTAGTCAGTCTGTAGTCATAGGTCACTATTATCTGCAACCTCCAGAATAATATTAATAGTGTTGAAAATGTTTTATACTATGGTATATGTTATGGTATATATTTAACCAATGAGGGGGTGTGGTATATGGCCAATATACCACGGCTAAGGGCTGTTCTTACGCACGACGCAACCCTTAGCCGTGGTATATTGGCCATATACCACAAACCCCCGAGGTGCCTTATTGCTATTATAAACTGGTTACCAACGTAATTCGAGCAGTAAAAATAAATGTTTTGTCATACCCATGGTATAAGGTCTGATATACCACGGCTGTCAGCCAATCAGCATTCAGGGCAAGAACCACCCAGTTTATAATATGGTATATATTATTGTATATATTATGGAGGCAGAAACAGAAAAAGCAACAGAATATGTGGCATACTATTTTGATTAGTTTTATATTACTTTTTCCACACGTTCAACAAGTTTCAAGTATCAAGGGGCCTGACCTATAGCAGAATATAGGTCAACATGTGCTCCACAAATCAATGAATGAACAATCTGTTTTAAATGAGAAATATCAGAATCATTAGCTTGATATTGTAGTTACAGTACAGTACATTATTCAAGCACAGATTACTACAATTTATATCAACTTGTTATTGTTTGCTCCTGACCTAAGACATGAAAGCAGGTGTATTAGCTAGTCGGGCTGATTGATCAGAAGTTCTTTGATCGTTCACCATTCACAGCAAACAGAATGTTAGAATAACCCTGGTTGTTATTGCATCTGCTTTATTGGTAAAAGAAACCACACTGATGTTGATCATCATCCATGCTACAGTCGGCTACATTCAGCAGGTAAACCTCTACACCTCAGTATGACACACCTTCCTTCCTTCCTTACCTTGTCTCAGTCTTCTGATGCATCTGAGGTAGCTTTCCTTCACTCTGCTTTGCTATCAGCAACATTCACCCAGACATATCCTTCTCGCTCTCTCTCTCCCTCTCCCTCTCCCTCTCTCCTCTCCCTCTCCCTCTCCCTCTCCCTCTCTCTCTCTCTCTCTCTCTCTCTCTCTCTCTCTCTCTCTCTCTCTCTCTCTCTCTCTCTCTCTCTCTCTCTCTCTCCTGCTGGTAGTTCTCTATAAGTGAAGGAGGGGCTGTTTGTAGAGAAACTGTTCTGTGTTTGTTGTTATGGTCTCTTTCCATGATGTCTCTGGCTCTGTGTACATTCCTGTTTAAATATACCCCACTCTTTAGCAACACACCAGCAGCCTCGCATGTGACTGCCCTTCTCTCTCTCTCCCTCTCCCTCTCCCTCTCCCTCTCCCTCTCCCTCTCCCTCTCTCTCTCTCTCTCTCTCTCTCTCTCTCTCTCTCTCTCTCTCTCTCTCTCTCTCTCTCTCTCTCTCTCTCTCTCTCTCTCTCTCTCTCTCTCTCTCTCTCTCTCTCTCTCTCTCTCTCTCTCTCTCTCTCTCTCTCTCTCTCTCTCTCTCTCTCTCTCTCTCTCTCTCTCTCTCTCTCTCTCTCTCTCTCTCTCTCTCTCTCTCTCTCTCTCTCTCTCTCTCTCTCTCTCTCTCTCTCCTTGACCCATGCTCCTGTATGTTTACAGCAGTGATAAACAGAGATGATCAGGGACAGTTACAGGAGAGGAGTCTGTGTCCAGGTGCTGACTGTCCTTCGAGACAGGGACCTGGGTAGTGTTACCTTGACAGCCATCTAAACACACATAGACATGGTCTGCGTCTCAAATGGCACCCTATTCCCTATATAGTGCACTACTTTTGACCAGGGCCCATAGTGAATAGGGTGCCATTTTGGACGCAGCAGAGAGATGGGAATGGCATGGGCTGAAACACTGGGACAGCTGAATGTAAGACCTGGGTCACAACAACATGGATTAGCAATGAGCATGTTTATGGATGCCATAGCTGTTTGCTATAGCTGTTTTAACGACTCATGTGACTGTTAGAACTGGTCGTTGGATGAATTCACTCAGTTGTTATTCATCACCACTCAGGTGAATCCTCGTCCATGATCGATAGGACCGACGCTCCGTTCAAGTTAAGACTGTGGCAGGTTCTGTCCAGTCCGGCGGGTGATCACAAATCAAGGAGAAGTAGTGTTGAGAGAAGAAGTGTTGAGTAATGTTGACTCCTCCAGTGAAAAGTAAATGTAACGTGGGCTGAACAAAAATATAAACGCAACATGCAACAATTTCAACGATTTGACTGAATTACAGTTCATATAAGGAAATCCGTTAATTTAAATAAATTCTTTAGGCCCTAATCTATGGATTTCACACGACTGGGCAGGGGCGCAGCCATGGTTGGGCCTGGGAGGGCATAGGCCCACCCACTTGGGAGCCAGGCCCACCCACTGGGGAGCCAGGCCCAGCCAATGAGAATGAGTTTTTCCCCACAAAAGGGCTTTATTACAGACAGAAGTACTCCTCAGTTTCATCATCTGTCCGGGTGGCTGGTCTCAGACGATCCCTCAGGTGAAGAAGCCGGATGTGGAGGTCCTGGGTTGGCGTGGTTACATGTGGTCTGCGGTTGTGAGGCCGGTTGGACGTACTGCTAAATTCTCTAAAATGATGTTGGCTTATGGTAGAGAAATGAACATTAAATTCTCCGGCAACAGCTCTGGTGGACATTCCTGCAGCCAGCATGCCAATTGCACGCTCCCTCAAAACTTGAGACATCTGTGGCATTGTGTTGTGTGACAAAACTGCCAATTTTAGAGTGGCTTTTTATTGTCCCCAGCACAAGGTGCACCTGTGTAATGATCATGCTGTTTAATCTTCTTGATATGCCACACCTGTCAGGTGGATGGATTATCTTGGCAACGGAGAAATGTTCAATAAACAAGGATGTAAACAAATTTGTGCACCAAAATTTGAGAGAAATACATTTTTTTTGTGCATATGGAAAAATTCTGGAATCTTTTAATTCAGCTCATGAAACATGGGACCAACACTTTACATGTTGCGTTTATATTTTTGTTCAGTATATATATGCCCAAAGCAAATGCATGTGGTTCACCTAAGGCTTCTTTATGGATTTCACCATCCTACATTCAGTTGGCATTGATCCTAAGTTTTATATCAAATCAAATCAAATTTTATTGGCCACATGCGCTGAATACAACAGGTGCAGAAATTACAGTGAAATTCTTACTTACAAGCCGTTAACCAACAGTGCATTTATTTTTAACAAAAAAGTAAAAATAAAACAACAAAAAAAGTGTTGAGAAAAAAGAGCAGAAGTAAAATAAAATAACAGTAGGGAGGGTATATATACAGGGGGGTACCGGT
>NW_025534485.1:0-60000 GCF_020615455.1 Coregonus clupeaformis | reverse complement strand
ACGAAATTACGTTGAACCAACGTGGAATAGACATTGAATTGACGTCTGTGCCCAGTGGGAGGTGCTTGCTCCAAATAGGCTTATTCAAGCGTGAATAACAACCATTTGAGACAATTCTCCACATATCACAGTCATTATTTATTTATCAATCACATGTGACTTTACAGGTTATTTGTATCGCTTTGGTGCAATCTTCACAAGTATGTCGTAAAGTTTCACAACTCTTAGTACAAAACTCAGAACAGATATTTAAAAAGACAGTTGTTTAAAAACTCTCAACACATTTTCAATTGACTAAGTACAAACAACTAAATCATACAGTCAACCTTTCTCACCAAAACTTAATCAGTGTTTCATCTAGAAATACATGTTTCACATTGAAATACATGTTCATTTAAAGTAACTGCTTTTCACAATGGAATTCTCACATTACTTCAGATATGATTTTCTTCTCAGTCGTTAAAGTACATTTGACAATTACTTAATCTGACTGCTCTTAATTAATGATCACATCATTTGTTTTGGTACTGCCTATATGTAGCTTGTTTTTGGTGGCAGGTTCAGAATTGGCAGGAAAATCACAACATTTATTTAAAACTATCTTTGTAAATAGCACTACCGGGTGACTTGAAAGGCCATGGTCAGTCGATCAATAATATAATAATACTTTTAGTTAAGGTGTTCATCTTTAATTTAGAATCTGTGGAAACTATGAGAATAGAAAGGTTCAGAACCTTTGTGAAACATCACAACACAGTTGAAAAATATTTGGCAAGTAGAAATCAAAACTGGATGGCTTTTAGAGATAGATGGAATGGGTTGAGGGTAGCTGAAGGGTGGGATAAACAAAATATTGAGAGATAAAATGTACTGTGTTTGTGTACCGTGTCCGTAAAATGTTTATAGTATGTATAAACTGGAAGTAGACGCCTAAGTATTGTTGTCCATTAAATTACTCCAATTAGGGGAGGGGTGGTAGAGTTATGGTAAAATAATAAAGGAAAATATATACAAAAATAAGAAAATATATATATGGGGGATAAAAAAAAAATAATCAACGTCAAATTTGGTAAACCTATAGATTTTCCATGTCAATTGGTTTGTCTAATACAGATTTTGAGACCTACCTAATGAAAATGTCTGCCTGTAATGTAGAAACATAAAAAGTATGATATATAGGCCTAGTCGAATGTACTACCATAATGATTTATGACTATTATGATTGTATTTCAAAGTTTAAAAAAAATAAAATTGTATCTGATATTGACAAGATCAGAGATGTACTGTATATAACAAATCTAATCAAATCACGCTGTTTTACTAACATGTAATTGGCCAATACAGTCCTGTAATACCGTAATATATGGCATTTATAGAGCAGACAAAGTGACATCAGTCCACACATCTTGGTACGACTGATAGTGGGCGTGGCCAAAGGCGGGGTTTAAGAGGCCCTCCTCTTGGCCACAGAGACACTTTGCTGTTTTAAAGCTAATTTCCTGCAATTCTACACATTACCTTCAATTATACACATTTTGTCATGACTTATGCCTTTTTCTTATGCTATCTGAGTGACTCAAACACTCTAATTAATGGGGGCCCCATGCCATGACATTTTTTTGAATTTTAGATTCTCCCTGACTGTCTAGTTTTTATTTTGGTGATTGTTAGTTCTGAAAGATGATCTTATTAAAAAAAGATATTGCTCCTTTATCTTTTCTACAAACTACTGCCTTCTAAACATTGTTTCTTTAATTTATTTCATTTTATTATATTTTGAAAGATGTCTTCAATGATCACACATTTGATCACTGTCACGCCCTGACCTATATAACTAGTTAGTTTGGTCAGGGTGTGCATGTTTAGTTCGATGTTGTGATCTAGGTGTTGTATTTCTATGTTTAGATCTAGGTGTTGTATTTCTATGTTTGGCCGGGTGTGGTTCCCAATCAGAGGCAGCTGTCGCTCGTTGTCTCTGATTGGGGATCATACTTAGGCAGCCTGTTTTCCTGCCTGTGTTGTGGGATCTTGTTTGTGCTCGGTTAGTTTATAGCCTGCTGACGTCGCGGTTCCGTTTGTTGTTGTTGTTGTTGTTGTTGTTGTTGTTGTTGTTGTTGTTGTTGTTGTTGTTGTTGTTGTTGTTGTTGTTGTTGTTGTTGTTGTTGTTGTTGTTGTTGTTGTTGTTGTTGTTGTTGTTGTTGTTGTTGTTGTTGTTGTTGTTGTTGTTGTTGTTGTTGTTGTTGTTGTTGTTGTTGTTGTTGTTGTTGTTGTTGTTGTTGTTGTTGTTGTTGTTGTTGTTGTTGTTGTTGTTGTTGTTGTTGTTGTTGTTGTTGTTTGTTCAATAAACATGTATGCATTTCACGCTGCGCCTTGGTCTGACCCGTTCTTCAACGACCATGACAGTCACCCATGGGATGGAAATGTGATGTCCATTTTAATGGGTAGGGTAAGTATACTGCCTAATGGGTAGGGTAAGTATACTGCCTAATGGGTAGGGTAAGTATACTGCCTAATGGGTAGGGTAAGTATACTGCCTAATGGGTAGGGTAAGTATACTGCCTAATGGGTAGGGTAAGTATACTGCCTAATGGGTAGGGTAAGTATACTGCCTAATGGGTAGGGAAAGTATACTGCCCAATGGGTAGGGTAAGTATACTGCCTAATGGGTAGGGTAAGTATACTGCCTAATGGGTAGGGTAAGTATACTGCCTAATGGGTAGGGTAAGTATACTGCCTAATGGGTAGGGTAAGTATACTGCCTAATGTGAAAACAGTGTAATGTACTGTCATTTACAGTCCTGTAGCATACTACATTCAAAGGGCAATTTTTAAACATGTATCTTTATATGTTTTGCTATTGGATTAACTGGTTGTTAAAAGAGATAAATTGAGAAGATATCATTGTGTTTTGGTGATTAAACCAATGTACTCATTTCACAGTAAACTTATATTTTGGATCAATGGTTGTGTGGTGAAAGGTTTTGAATGTACGAGTGGCTGCGTTACAAGTGTTGCCAGTTTGGAGCTTTGAAAATTCCACACAGAATATTACCGAAGAGATAAATATCCCATTGTGCCAAACGTAGAGTAAATATCCCATTGTGCCAAACGTAGAGTAAATATCCCATTGATATTATTGAGTAAGGTTTGGCTTGGCCTTGGACTCCCCACAGGCTAGCAAGGTCAGCTTCACCGCATGCTTCTGACTATAGCCTACGCTACACACAAACAATGGAAACATGATGCTGTTCTGGGGAATGTTTTCTTGGATATGACAAAGCAACCTTCTCCTTGTGCTAGGAAATGCACGTACACTGGATTTGTATTCAGTACACTGTATAGGCTGCCTACCATGTTTATTGTACAGGACAAAGAAACTGAACAGCATATTGATTCAAACAACGGAGGGAAAATTTTACATTTTACATTTTAGTCATTTAGCAGACGCTCTCATCCAGAGCGACTTACAGGAGCAATTAGGGTTAAGTGCCTTGCTCAAGGGCACATCGACATATTTTTCACCTAGTCGGCTCGGGGATTAGAACCAGCGACCTTTTGGTTACTGGCACAACGCTCTTAACCACTAAGCTACCTTCCCATAGCATTGGACCTTGACTGAATACTCCTGGAGATGTTAATTTCAATGTAGACTGAAGAAAGCCTGAATACTACTGTGTGTGTGTGTGTTATCATAATCCTCTCTAGAAACCCTTCACTAGAATCAGAACAGATCATCAGTGGGAAGCCTCAGGTCATTAGGTTAGAATCCCTGACCTATTTTTATGACGCCACCCCTTGTTCAGATTTACATAGGTAGTGATCTCCAATGTCTAGCAGAACACAGAGAGAGAGGCCAAGCACAGAGAGAGAGAGCTGTGATCTACCTACGATAGAGAGAGAGAGAGAGAGAGAGCAGTCCCACTCCCTGCTGAAACCTACAGAGAGAGAGAGGGGGGTCTTAAACGGCTTACGATTAGCTGCTTAAAATTCTTCTGATGTAACAAACCACAAGCACAACCAGTTGGAAACAAAAGAAAGTGCTCTGTAGCAAATGTATTTTGTTTTGTTTACTCCACAGCCTTCCAGACTTTAATGGGTTATTTCATTCTGAGCCAGGTTCTAAGCAGTATCTGAGGAGAGAGAGAGAGAGAGAGCTTTCACTTTCTGAATCACCAACCAGCCCCTCGCTGAAGAACAGTAAGTAACAGAACAGGGTCTCCTCTTTGTGTTTGTGATAGATTCTGATAGAGCCCAGTCAGCCCAGCTCTCCTCTGTGATAGATTCTGATAGAGCCCAGTCAGCCCAGCTCTCCTCTGTGTTTGTGATAGATTCTGATAGAGCCCAGTCAGCCCAGCTCTCCTCTGTGTTTGTGATAGATTCTGATAGAGCCCAGTCAGCCCAGCTCTCCTCTGTGTTTGTGATAGATTCTGATAGAGCCCAGTCAGCCCAGCTCTCCTCTGTGTTTGTGATAGATTCTGATCGAGCCCAGTCAGCCCAGCTCTCCTCTGTGTTTGTGATAGATTCTGATAGAGCCCAGTCAGCCCAGCTCTCCTCTGTGTTTGTGATAGATTCTGATAGAGCCCAGTCAGCCCAGCTCTCCTCTGTGTTTGTGATAGATTCTGATAGAGCCCAGTCAGCCCAGCTCTCCTCTGTGATAGATTCTGATAGAGCCCAGTCAGCCCTCCTCTGTGTATGTGATAGATTCTGATAGAGCCCAGTCAGCCCAGCTCTAGGCCTTCTAGTGTTATTCCACCTCCAGACAGTAGGAGGAGCCGCGTGCCCCAAGTGGTACCTTAGTCCCTTTACAGCCTTTATAGTCCCAGAGGGGCTCTGGTCAAAAGTAGTGCACTATATTGGAAATGGGGGCAGTGCAGAGCAGAGCAGGGTAGGGCAGGCAGGGTAGGGTAGGGCAGGGTAGGGCAGGCAGAGCAGGGTAGGGCAGGCAGAGCAGGGTAGGGCAGGCAGAGCAGGGTAGGGCAGGCAGAGCAGGGTATGCCAGGGTAGGGCAGGGTAGGGTAGGCAGAGCAGGGTATGGCAGGGTAGGCAGGACAGGGTATGCCAGGGTAGGCAGGACAGGGTAGGGCAGTCTACAGAGGTACCAGGGGACTATAGTCACCAGAACATACAGG
The DNA here is from genome assembly GCF_020615455.1 of Coregonus clupeaformis. Classification (NCBI taxonomy): domain Eukaryota; kingdom Metazoa; phylum Chordata; class Actinopteri; order Salmoniformes; family Salmonidae; genus Coregonus; species Coregonus clupeaformis. The sequence goes on along the minus strand of NW_025534485.1, from coordinate 54,871 downwards.
CTTCATTTCAGGGTGAAACACCCGAACAGTTGGTCTTTGAAGTAATGTAACGTTCTTCTCTGAGCCTTGCCAGGCAGGCAGGGAGACAGGCAGGGAGACAGGCAGGGAGACAGGCAGGGAGACAGGCAGGGAGACAGGCAGGGAGACAGGCAGGGAGACAGGCAGGGAGACAGGCAGGGAGACAGGCAGGGAGACAGGCAGGGAGACAGGCAGGGAGACAGGCAGGGAGACAGGCAGGGAGACAGGCAGGGAGACAGGCAGGGAGACAGGCAGGGAGACAGGCAGGGAGACAGGCAGGGAGACAGGCAGGGAGACAGGCAGGGAGACAGGCAGGGAGACAGGCAGGGAGACATGCATTCTAGGACAGACAACTGAAATAATATGTCAGGTTTCAAAATAAAAAGGAGTGTTGTTTTGAATATTCACCCCAAGTCACCACTCAGCAGACAGACAGAGAGGAGCCACTCTGCACAACAACGGCTAAAAAATAAAGCACTGAGTCAGACACAAAAGCTGCAACACAATCCAGTTTGTATTAAGTAAGTAGCCTTGCACAAGCCTTGTAGCATGAGGCAGCTTGATGTACAGGACACCCCCTGGACAGGACACTAGTCTATCTCCTGTTTCTGTAGTGAGGCAGCTTGATGTACAGTACACCCCCTGGACAGGACACTAGTCTATCTCCTGTTTCTGTAGCATGAGGCAGCTTGATGTACAGGACACCCCCTGGACAGGACACTAGTCTATATCCTGTTTCTGTAGTGAGGCAGCTTGATGTTCAGTACACCCCCTGGACAGGACACTAGTCTATATCCTGTTTCTGTAGCTGAGGCAGCTTGATGTACAGGACACCCCCTGGACAGGACACTAGTCTATCTCCTGTTTCTGTAGTGAGACAGCTTGATGTACAGTACACCCCCTGGACAGGACACTAGTCTATCTCCTGTTTCTGTAGTGAGACAGCTTGATGTACAGGACACCCCCTGGACAGGACACTAGTCTATATCCTGTTTCTGTAGTTAGGCAGCTTGATGTACAGGACACCCCCTGGACAGGACACTAGTCTATATCCTGTTTCTGTAGCATGAGGCAGCTTGATGTACAGTACACCCCCTGGACAGAACACTAGTCTATCTCCTGTTTCTGTAGTGAGACAGCTTGATGTTCAGGACACCCCCTGGACAGAACACTAGTCTATATCCTGTTTCTGTAGTGAGGCAGCTTGATGTACAGTACACCCCTGGACAGGACACTAGTCTATCTCCTGTTTCTGTAGTGAGACAGCTTGATGTTCAGGACACCCCCTGGACAGAACACTAGTCTATATCCTGTTTCTGTAGTGAGGCAGCTTGATGTACAGTACACCCCCTGGACAGGACACTAGTCTATCTCCTGTTTCTGTAGTGAGACAGCTTGATGTACAGTACACCCCCTGGACAGGACACTAGTCTATCTCCTGTTTCTGTAGTGAGGCAGCTTGATGTACAGTACACCCCCTGGACAGGACACTAGTCTATATCCTGTTTCTGTAGTGAGGCAGCTTGATGTACAGTACACCCCCTGGACAGGACACTAGTCTATATCCTGTTTCTGTAGTGAGGCAGCTTGATGTACAGTACACCCCCTGGACAGGACACTAGTCTATATCCTGTTTCTGTAGTGAGACAGCTTGATGTACCAGTACACCCCCTGGACAGAACACTAGTCTATCTCCTGTTTCTGTAGTGAGGCAGCTTGATGTTCAGTACACCCCCTGGACAGGACACTAGTCTATATCCTGTTTCTGTAGTGAGGCAGCTTGATGTTCAGGACACCCCCTGGACAGAACACTAGTCTATCTCCTGTTTCTGTAGTTAGGCAGCTTGATGTACAGTACACCCCCTGGACAGGACACTAGCCTATCTCCTGTTTCTGTAGTGAGGCAGCTTGATGTACAGTACACCCCCTGGACAGGACACTAGCCTATCTCCTGTTTCTGTAGCATGAGGCAGCTTGATGTCCAGTACACCCCCTGGACAGGACACTAGCCTATCTCCTGTTTCTGTAGCATGAGGCAGCTTGATGTACAGTACACCCCCTGGACAGGACACTAGCCTATCTCCTGTTTCTGTAGCATGAGGCAGCTTGATGTACAGTACACCCCCTGGACAGGACACTAGCCTATCTCCTGTTTCTGTAGTGAGGCAGCTTGATGTCCAGTACCCCCCCTGGACAGGACACTAGCCTATCTCCTGTTTCTGTAGTGAGGCAGCTTGATGTACAGGACACCCCCTGGACAGGACACTAGTCTATATCCTGTTTCTGTAGTGAGGCAGCTTGATGTACAGTACACCCCCTGGACAGGACACTAGCCTATCTCCTGTTTCTGTAGTGAGGCAGCTTGATGTACAGGACACCCCCCTGGACAGGACACTAGTCTATATCCTGTTTCTGTAGTGAGGCAGCTTGATGTCCAGTACCCCCCTGGACAGGACACTAGCCTATCTCCTGTTTCTGTAGTGAGGCAGCTTGATGTACAGGACACCCCCTGGACAGGACACTAGTCTATATCCTGTTTCTGTAGTGAGGCAGCTTGATGTACAGTACACCCCCTGGACAGGACACTAGTCCATCTCCTGTTTCTGTAGTGAGGCGGCTTGATGTACAGGACACCCCCTGGACAGGACACTAGTCTATATCCTGTTTCTGTAGTGAGGCAGCTTGATGTTCAGTACACCCCCTGGACAGAACACTAGTCTATATCCTGTTTCTGTAGTGAGACAGCTTGATGTTCAGTACACCCCCTGGACAGAACACTAGTCTATATCCTGTTTCTGTAGTGAGGCAGCTTGATGTACAGTACACCCCCTGGACAGGACACTAGTCTATATCCTGTTTCTGTAGTGAGGCAGCTTGATGTACAGTACACACCCTGGACAGGACACTAGTCTATATCCTGTTTCTGTAGTGAGGCAGCTTGATGTACAGGACACCCCCTGGACAGAACACTAGTCTATATCCTGTTTCTGTAGTGAGGCAGCTTGATGTACAGTACACCCCCTGGACAGAACACTAGTCTATCTCCTGTTTCTGTAGTGAGGCAGCTTGATGTACAGTACACCCCCTGGACAGGACACTAGTCTATCTCCTGTTTCTGTAGTGAGGCAGCTTGATGTACAGTACACCCCCTGGACAGGACACTAGTCTATCTCCTGTTTCTGTAGTGAGACAGCTTGATGTACAGTACACCCCCTGGACAGGACACTAGTCTATCTCCTGTTTCTGTAGTGAGACAGCTTGATGTACAGTACACCCCCTGGACAGGACACTAGTCTATATCCTGTTTCTGTAGTGAGACAGCTTGATGTACAGTACACCCCCTGGACAGGACACTAGTCTATCTCCTGTTTCTGTAGTGAGGCAGCTTGATGTACCAGTACACCCCCTGGACAGAACACTAGTCTATCTCCTGTTTCTGTAGTGAGGCAGCTTGATGTACAGTACACCCCCTGGACAGGACACTAGTCTATCTCCTGTTTCTGTAGTGAGGCAGCTTGATGTACAGTACACCCCCTGGACAGGACACTAGTCTATCTCCTGTTTCTGTAGTGAGGCAGCTTGATGTACAGTACACCCCCTGGACAGGACACTAGCCTATCTCCTGTTTCTGTAGTGAGGCAGCTTGATGTACAGTACACCCCCTGGACAGAACACTAGTCTATCTCCTGTTTCTGTAGTGAGACAGCTTGATGCACAGTACACCCCCTGGACAGGGCACTAGTCTATATCCTGTTTCTGTAGTGAGACAGCTTGATGTACAGTACACCCCCTGGACAGGACACTAGTCTATCTCCTGTTTCTGTAGTGAGGCAGCTTGATGTACAGTACACCCCCTGGACAGGACACTAGTCTATCTCCTGTTTCTGTAGTGAGGCAGCTTGATGTACAGTACACCCCCTGGACAGGACACTAGCCTATCACTGGGACAATTCAGCAATACTACACTTGGCTAGTTTTCACGAAACCAGCCAACAGAATGGCATGCAAAATGTATATACTGTTCTGTGCGTAATTTAGCATTCCATCATGCAGGGCAAGCTAGTGATTTGAAATCGGTACTCTATATGGGTACAACCAGTTCAATGTATTGATGTTGCTAGAGATGAGTGACAGAAGAATAGAGACGAACTAGATGAATAGTTGTTGTGTGCCCTTGTGTGCCCCAGTCGGTTGGTAACTCTGCCAGCCTATGAAACCAGTAGGTCGATATTAGATTAACTTTCATCTGTTCTAATTATTAGCTTTGGTCTAAACGATCTTCTCCATCATGCAAACCGTTCTGCAGCATTGCAAAGCACATGTGCATCAAGTACGGAAAAAGGCAGGCTAGACATCCGGCAAAAACAAGACACGGCAAAACGCATAAACCAAACCCCCGTCTGTTTTGCCCCATGACAAAGAGAAGGGAAACAAATACACTGATCAAAAAAATAAAGGGAACACTTAAACAACACAATGTAACTCCAAGTCAATCACACTTCTGTGAAATCAAACTGTCCACTTAGGAAGCAACACTGATTGACAATAAATTTCACATGCTGTTGTGCAAATGGAATAGACAACAGGTGGAAATTATAGGCAATTAGCAAGACACCCCCAATAAAGGACTGGTTTTGCAGGTGGTGACCACAGACCACTTCTCAGTTCCTATGCTTCCTGGCTGATGTTTTGGTCACTTTTGAATGCTGGCGGTGCTTTCACTCTAGTGGTAGCATGAGACGGAGTCTACAACCCACACAAGTGGCTCAGGTAGTGCAGCTCATCCAGGATGGCACATCAATGCGAGCTGTGGCAAGAAGGTTTGCTGTGTCTGTCAGCGTAGTGTCCAGAGCATGGAGGCGCTACCAGGAGACAGGCCAGTACATCAGGAGACGTGGAGGAGGCCGTGAGGGCAACAACCCAGCAGCAGGACTGCTACCTCCACCTTTGTGCAAGGAGGAGCAGGAGGAGCACTGCCAGAGCCCTGCAAAATGACCTCCAGCAGGCCACAAATGTGCATGTGTCTGCTCAAACGGTCAAAAACAGACTCCATGAGGGTGGTATGAGGGCCCGACGTCCACAGGTGGGGGTTGTGCTTACAGCCCAACTACCGTGCAGGACGTTTGGCATTTGCCAGAGAACACCAAGATTGGCAAATTCGCCACTGGCGCCCTGTGCTCTTCACAGATAAAAGCAGGTTCACACTGAGCACGTGACAGACGTGACAGAGTCTGGAGACGCCGTGGAGAACGTTCTGCTGCCTGCAAAACCTCCAGCATGACCGGTTTGGCGGTGGGTCAGTCATGGTGTGGGGTGGCATTTCTTTGGGGGGCCGCACAGCCCTCCATGTGCTCGCCAGAGGTAGCCTGACTGCCATTAGGTACAGAGATGAGATCCTCAGACTCCTTGTGAGACCATATGCTGGTGCGGTTGGCCCTGGGTTCCTCCTAATGCAAGACAATGCTAGACCTCATGTGGCTGGACTGTGTCAGCAGTTCCTGCAAGAGGAAGGCATTGATGCTATGGACTGGCCCGCCCGTTCCCCAGACCTGAATCCAATTGAGCACATCTGGGACATCATGTCTCGCTCCATCCGCTTTAGTCCAGGTCTGGGAGGAGATCCCTCAGGAGACCACCCGCCACCTCATCAGGAGCATGCCCAGGCGTTGTAGGGAGGTCATACAGGCACGTGGAGGCCACACACACTACTGAGCCTCATTTTGACTTGTTTTAAGGACATTACATCAAAGTTGATCAGCCTGTAGTGTGGTTTTCCACTTTAATTTTGAGGGTGACTCCAAATCCAGACCTCCTTGGGTTGATACATTTGATTTCCATTGATAATTTTTGTGTGATTTTGTTGTCAGCACATTCAACTATGTAAAGGAAAAAGTATTTAATAAGATGATTTCATTCAGATCTAGGATGTGTTATTTTAGTGTTCACTTTTTTGAGCAGTGTATTTGAAGCCATGCAAGATAATAGGGTCGTGGTCAAGTGGGTTTCACTTGTTGGATGTAATAAAGGTGCGCTGTCTCTTTAAGTGACAACCCGTCGTAATAAAGCGGTGGTGTGGCGCTCCGCAACAAGCCAGTAGTTTCAGTTCACACAGAAACCGCCGCCGAGTGCGCCTGATAGCTGGAGCCTCCGATATTCTTCTGACAAAGCAGACCGAAACCAAGCTGTAGTCAATGATATGTAGTTTCCTGTGGATGATAATAACAAAACGATCATCGGTGATGTACTTTCAATATCTACAAGACCTGGGGGTGAGTAAAACGCCGTTTATTTCTGCATTTCCTTGATTTTAAAATGCATGCTAACCGGTTTAAACAGGTGCAGACACCTGTTTGGAATGTTGACCTATTACTCTAAAGAGTTTGACAGGAGGATGTCGAATATCACCGCCTTGGAAATTAAATCCTCAAACATTCCTCTCTCTTTTTCACTAGGTTGATATCTGTAATCTTTTGGACATCATCCCTGTATAGTTTTTTTGACCGGAAGCATTTGATGATGGATTGGAACCCTCCCACACCTTGGAATTAGTTGTACCCGGCTCGAATTACCTGTCGAAGTACCGACCTCACCTCCTCCGCGCCTGGAACAGGTGGAAACGTGTCATTTTTTCCCCTCACCACCAACCTGGAAGTGGCATGGGTAACCAGGTTGAGAAACTGACACATCTGAGTTATGACAATGTTCCGACCGCAGATCCGAACGGGTTTGACACGGAGGACGAGCTGGGTCCCCGGATCGGAGTGTCCTATATCTTCTCCGCCGACGACGACGAACAAGAGGAACGTATTGACGGACCCGACAAGAACCAGAACGAGGAAGAGAAGCGATACGATAACTGCAACGAGCTGGAGTGTGTTGTGTACTACCGTGACGAGTCTGTGTACGAGAAAAATCTCAAACTCTCTGATATGAGCACATATTCGACAGAGGATCTTTTGAACACGTGCAAACCGGGGGATTTGGTGGAGTTCGTGGCCACGGGCCAGTACCCTCACTGGGCTGTGTACGTGGGGGACTTTCAGGTCGTTCACCTGCACCGGGCTGAAATAAAGAATAATTCCCTGACCGATGCCGGTCAGGGAAAGAGAGGCAGGATAGTAAACGGGCTGTATAAATTCCGCGCGTTGCCTCCGGAGGTGGTGGTGCAGAACGCGACGCAGCAAGTAGGAGCGAGAGACGGAGAGCTGCACTGGAGAAACTCTGAGTGCTTCGCTGCGTGGTGCAGGTTCGGGAAGAGGGAATTCAAAATAGGAGGAGAGATCCGTATCGGAAAGCAGCCCTACAGGTTGAAAATGCTGTTTTCTGAAAAGAAGAGCCACGTCCTTGAATTTCAGAGTTTTGACGACTTGATCATGGAGAAGAGGAGAAACGATCAGATAGGCAGAGTTGCGGTGACGCAAGAACTAGCTAACCATCTCAACTCAACTGATGCTGAAATTAAGGACGACTATCATCACAGTGTAAACTGAAGGACCCAAGAGAAACTGAGCTGATGGCCATGTCCAGTGGAGGACTTGGGCAGCATTCAGCTTTAGGATACAGAAGCCTATTTGACTAGAACACTGTTGGCAATCCAATTTTTTTGGCGCCATGCGCATTTATGCATACCAAAACATTTATATTGGTTTGAGATGAAGTAGCTACTCAACCAATAAAGTGCATTCATTTCCCAACAGGTTATACCTGAGATAAGACTAACACCTTGAAATCCCAAACATTCCCATCTATACTGAACAAAAATATAAACGCAACAATTTCAAAGATTTTACTGAGTTACAGTTCATATAAGGAAAAAGGTCAATTGAAATAAATTGAGTAGGCCCTAATCTATGAATTTAGGGACTAATGCTCACTAACAGATGTAAACAGATATGCATATGTTGGTCACAGATAACTTTTAAAAAATGGGCCTCGCCTTAGGATCTAGTCACGGTATCGCTTTGCATTCAAATTGCCATCGATAAAATGCAATTGTGTTCGTTGTCTGTAGCTTATGCCTGCCCATACCATAACCCCACCGCTACCACGGGGCACTCTGTTCACAACGTTGACATCAGCAAACCGCTCGCCCACACGACGCCGTACACGTGCGGTCTGCGGTTTTGAGGCCGGTAGGAAAAAACTACCACATTTTCTAAAACAATGTTAGAGGCAGGTTATGTTAGAGAAATCAACATTCAATTCTCTGACAACAGCTCTGGTGGACATTCCGGCAGTCAGCATGCCAATTGCGTGCTCCCTCAACTTGAGACATCTATGTCATTGTGTTGTGACAAAGCTGCACATTTTAGAGTGGCCTTTTTATTGTCCCCAGCACAAGGTGCACCTGTGTAATGATCATGCTGTTTAATCAGCTTCTTGATATGCCACACCTGTCAGGTGGATGGATTATCTTGGCAAATGAGAAATGCTCACTAACAGGGATGTAAACTAATTTGTGGGTTTGTTTTTGGGGGGGAGAAATAAGCTTTTTGTACGTATGGAACATTTCTGGGATCTTTTATTTCAGCTCATGAAACATGGGACCAACACTTTACATGTTGCGTTTTATATTGTTGTTCAGTGTAGCTTAATGTCATCCCATGGACCGGTCACTGTCGTTTTTTCTACCAATCTGAAGAGGAGCAAAGCCTTTCCTATAGCCTATTATTGAGATGTGGTCGTTGCAGAACAACTCCGGTGTTGGAGACCAATGGAGAAGGAGCAGAACATGTGATCCATTAATATTCATAGCCATTGGATATTTCACTTTCCAGATTCCCTACTGTGGCTTTCTGATTCCGTTTCTTACCTGTCAGACTGTGGTTATTGTATTCACAACCACAACTCTGTGTCCCCCAAATGGCACCCTATTCCCTATATAGTGCACTACTTTTGACCAGAGCCCTATGGGCCCCTGTCAAACGTAGTGTACTACTTACTATACAGGGTGCCATTTTGGGATGTATACTGGCTGCACTTTAATTGAGTAAAGTATTGATTCATGGGTTTTAACCATTTTAGTTTTGGAATTGAACATTTGTATGAGGAAATATATGGAAATAAATATCTATTTAACCTAAATGCTTATTTTCTTACAGCACTAGTCATTGATTAATTAACTGCAAAGGGGAAATGTATTTGTACTTTTTTAATTGCAGACATTGATTGCTGGTACTGTGTCGTTTTTCATTCACACCCAAGTCGGGGCATTACTTAAGCTCCTTAACCAGGAGTCATTTCATCCACTACACAACGGGAAGATATTGGAATGGTTATCTTCCACTGACCAGTTGCATCACAGGTGTTACATTGGGGTGTAAAGGAAGTAAACTGGGACAGTGATACATTTTGATTCAACCTCAGAATAGCTGAATAACCTCTGACATCTTGAATTCTGCTTCACTATCTCCCAAAACCCCTAACCCCTCTAGGTAGTCTGTTCAACTCCTAACCCCCCGAGGTAGTCAGTTTAACCCTTAACCCCTAAAAGTATTCAGTTCAAGATGTTCAACTAGTTTGTCCTCTTCCTTTGTTGACATCCGGGTTGTTCGTTTTGCTTTAAGCAGGATTGTTGCACGAAAGTGTTATGTTGTGTAAAGGTGATTAGCTCCAAATGCTTACTAAGCACCTTTCTGCCTTTCAGCAGAGACCCAGAAGCTTGTTCCAGCAGGTTACAGCAGCCTACTTGGATTACTACACAAAGGCAGAACATTTTATCTGCTTCCTCTAACAAAGGTCATTTCTGTTTTCACTGTGTGTGTGTGTGTGAATGGGTGTGTATGTGACTGCCTCGCCTCTGCATTCTAATGCTGTTTCTTTTCCTTCAGCTAGTTTGAGCGGTGATTGTTTTGCACACACACACACACACACACACACAGCCAACTGCTGAGGACTCCTTATCCTTGTAGTCAGAGTGACGCCTGAAGCCGTCTCAGTCACGTGGTGGGAGAGACCCCAGCTCTTTGCATGTTCGTTTTCCAGTGTTGTGTTTACATTGAGATTACTTTTACATTTTAGTCATTTAGCAGACGCTCTTATCCAGAGCGACTTACAGGAGCAATTAGGGTTAAGTGCCTTGCTCAAGGGCACATCGGCAGATTTTTCACCTAGTCGGTTCGGGGATTAGAACCAGCGACCTTTCGGTTACTGGCACAACGCTCTTAACCACTAAGCTACCTGCCGCCCCGGGGTTGATCTGGGTAAAGGCCCGTCACGTCATCGCTGGCCAGGGTTGATCTGGGTAAAGGCCCGTCACGTCATCGCTGGCCAGGGTTGATCTGGGTAAAGGCCCGTCACGTCATCGCTGGCCAGGGTTGATCTGGGTAAAGGCCCGTCACGTCATCGCTGGCCAGGGTTGATCTGGGTAAAGGCCCGTCTAATCGAACAGTAATCTGCGCCGCTCAGTCATTCTGTCAGCAAGGCAGCATGGTGCATCGTCCAGAAACATACATCTCTCCCATAAAATAAATGTTTAGAATTTTCTAGTTATCATTGGGAAGGCAGATAGTGTTTTTATCAAAATAAATCACCATTGCATGGGGGGAAAAAAATCCAGAATACTACTAATTACTACACATGCTTAATTCTGTCACTTTTGTTTTGAGCCGTCGGACAGAGCAGGGCCCCTGGCTCACACCCAGGAATGCAATCAACTTTCAGCCTGTGCAGAACAAGGCGAGATTAATCGAACACCCTCAATGCTTTAGTTGTTTTTGCTGCAGTCGAGGCCCTGTGGGACATGGGAGAGATTTCCTGGCTCTGTTATTGGAGAGGACGTCTGTATAGTCATTCGCATTCCTTCTTTTCTCTGTGGTCAGAACACAGACTAATCAAATATGTATGCATGTTCTATTCCGGTGTGCTGTTGTGCATTTTTATGCTAAACATCACTGACATTGACAAAACTGAAATGTGAAATACCATATGCACCTGCAGTCGAGTCCAGATGCACACTCTTATCAGATATTACAGTGGATTATCAGACAATGTTACTCACCAACACACTATAGAACATAGTGCTGAAATCAGCCAGATTGAAAAAAAAAAACATACACCATTAAAGGGGCAATATGCAATTCAAACAATAAAGCGATGATGGCATGAAACAATAAAAAAAACTTTTCCCACTGGCTTTCCCCATTAAAAAGAGAATACTCTGACCCCACAGCTGTTGGTGTTTCTGGTTCCATTGGGCTTGGAGCCAATTACCTACTGTCGACCTGGGCCTGGATCTAGACCTCATGGGGACCTGGCCTGGGTCTAGATGCCACGGAGACCACATACAGGGTTCTCTCAGCTAAGGGATGGATTGAAATCTACTACAATTGATTTTTTATTTTTTTTTAGCAGACGCTCTTATCCAGAGCGACTTACAGGAGCAATTAGGGTTAAGTGCCTTGCTCAAGGGCACATCGACAGATTTTTCACCTAGTCAGCTCGGGGATTAGAACCAGCAACCTTTCGGTTACTGGCACAACGCTCTTAACCACTACGCTACCTGCCGCCCTATTTCTTGCCCATTATGTATTTCTTAGAGTTATTGACCTCACAATAAACCAGATTTAAGTACCTTACATTGTGGTGCTGCAACTTGAATTGGAATGAATTGGAAATGGACAGCTCATGGTGTTGAAAGTAGGCAAATTCGAGTAGGCATAATTAGTTTCAACCGTCTTCATTTTAATTAGACTTTACTAACAACAAGAGGGCTTTGTGTTGGAGCCTATTCCCTCCTATTTAAGAAATAAGAGAGTAGACCTACCTGTTTGACAGGCGGAATTAGGCAATAGGCTGCTATATCCATAGATTTGTCAGTCAATTCCTCCACCCACCATGCACTCTTTAAATAGCCTACCTATGTGTCATTGAGGGGCTGTTAAGGTAAAACCAAGACTCAATTTTAGGGGAACCTGCCTTTTTATTAAAGAAAATGGCAAAAAGCACAGGCCTACCCTTTGTTAGCTTATGATTTTTAAGAAAACGGATCTGATAATATAAAGTGCTCTATAACAACACTTTGGTCCGTGATGCTTTATGCTAGAAACAAGCTGTAAAATACCCAGGAAAGACATGACTCAGATGCATATGGCAGTGGAGGCTCCTCAGAGGAGGAAGGGGAGGACTATCCTTTTCAGTGAATTTCATAAAGATGAAAATAGTGAAATAAAAGTTATCCTTTATAGATAAAACTATATCAAATCTATTCACGTCACCAAATAATTTATTAAAACACACTGTTTTGCAATGAAGGTCTACAGTAGCCTCAGCAGCACTCTGTAGGGTGGCACCACGGTGTAGCCGGAGGACAGCTAGCGTCCGTCCTCCTCTGGGTACATTGACTTCAATACAAAACCTAGGAGGCTCATGGTTGTCACCCCCTTCCATAGACTTCCATAGTAATTATAACAACTTCCGGAGGACATCCTCCAACCTATCAGAGCTCTTGCAGCATCAACTGACATGTTGTCCACCCAATCAAAGGATCAGAGAATGAATCTAGTACTGAAAGCATAAACTACAGCTAGCTAGCACTGCAGTGCATAAAATGTGGTGAGTAGTTGACTCAAAGAGAGAGAAAGACAATAGTTGAACACTTTTGAACAAATTAATTTATTCAAAAATGAAGGAGGAGCAACAGAGAGAGAGAGAGAGATAGAGTGCTAGCTATATTTCTTTTTTATTTTTACTTTCACTTTCACTTACTTAGCTAGCATTGACTGCAGCTAGCTAGTTTAGCCTACTCAGCTAGTTTAGCCCCGGCTCAAAGAGAGGGATGCTATGTTAGCTAGCTGGCTATGACTATCCAACACGGGAACTCTTCCAAGTCAACGTAAGCTTTCGGTGTAACTGCTAAACTGCTTACTGACTGTACACTGTACTGCATGATTCTAGGGGGTTTGCAAACAAGTTAGTTCTATTAGCTATGTTGTCTATGACGTTACTTTAGCTAATATGGTGACAACGATGTAGGCTGTGTGTAGCGGTTATGATATGAAGGTTTGGCTTGGAAAGGTTTTTTCGCCTGGTCACAGACAACTGATTTGTTGTGCATTCAAGTCCACAAGTGAAGGGAAAAGGTGAGAGGAAGGAGAGCACGTAGGTGCGGGAAGGAATACAACAAGCTGTTTGTATGTGGCTATGAAAGTTAACAGTTTGCTGTGATCAGGGGTGTATTCATTCCGCCGATTCTGTTGAAAAACATTTCTTAAGTGGAACGAAATGGGGATAAACATACCTGAATTTGTCCAATAGAAACTCTTGTTTGCAACTGTTGGACTAGTGATTACACCCTATATCAGCTAGATGCAGGCAAGAGTGTGCAAGGCGGTATTGAATGTGTCACTGTCCGTCACCTCAACTCTTTCTCTCGACCTGTGTGCATCTACGTTGTAAACTTTAATTCGTAGGTTGTAGCAACCTCATGATGGTACAGGGAAAACGGTTGTATCATGTAGTAGCCTAAACCTATCGATGTTACATTGAACTGGGTGAATGGAATATGGATGACAGTCATCCAATATGCTGTAATAGAAATAAGACCGTGCTCATAAAAATAATAATCGTCCTCCCTCATCTTAAACGGCGTCGACTGGCACTGGAATATGGGGATATCATTGCTTTGTTTCTTTGACGTTCAGAGGCGGAGCTACAACCTTCTATAGCCAAGGAGACAAAACATGGACTTTGCTTGGGAAGTAATCTAATTCTGTCACTATCAATTGATTTAAGTTATTCACTTTCTGTACAATAGAAGATGTTTAAACCCAGACAGCTTTTAGGGAAACACTTGTGACCTTCTGTCATTGGGTTAAGCCACAGAAGAAGAGTAGCCAGTTAAAACGTAAATGTTTCTGGTCAGTAGGCCTACTCTGTCTGGGGTGGAAAGGTAGGCCTATGGGGTGGAAAGGTAGGCCTACTCTGTCTGGGGTGGAAAGGTAGGCCTACTCTGTCTGGGGTGGAAAGGTAGGCCTACTCTGTCTGGGGTGGAAAGGTTGGCCTACTCTGTCTGGGGTGGAAAGGTAGGCCTACTCTGTCTGGGGTGGAAAGGTAGGCCTACTCTGTCTGGGGTGGAAAGGTAGGCCTATGGGGTGGAAAGGTAGGCCTACTCTGTCTGGGGTGGAAAGGAAGGCCTACTCTGTCTGGGGTGGAAAGGAAGGCCTACTCTGTCTGGGGTGGAAAGGTAGGCCTATGGGGTGGAAAGGAAGGCCTACTCTGTCTGGGGTGGAAAGGTAGGCCTATGGGGTGGAAAGGTAGGCCTACTCTGTCTGGGGTGGAAAGGTAGGCCTACTCTGTCTGGGGTGGAAAGGAAGGCCTACTCTGTCTGGGGTGGAAAGGTAGGCCTATGGGGTGGAAAGGAAGGCCTACTCTGTCTGGGGTGGAAAGGTAGGCCTATGGGGTGGAAAGGTAGGCCTACTCTGTCTGGGGTGGAAAGGTAGGCCTACTCTGTCTGGGGTGGAAAGGTAGGCCTATGGGGTGGAAAGGTAGGCCTACTCTGTCTGGGGTGGAAAGGAAGGCCTACTCTGTCTGGGGTGGAAAGGAAGGCCTATGGGGTGGAAAGGTAGGCCTACTCTGTCTGGGGTGGAAAGGTAGGCCTATGGGGTGGAAAGGAAGGCCTACTCTGTCTGGGGTGGAAAGGAAGGCCTACTCTGTCTGGGGTGGAAAGGAAGGCCTACTCTGTCTGGGGTGGAAAGGTAGGCCTACTCTGTCTGGGGTGGAAAGGAAGGCCTACTCTGTCTGGGGTGGAAAGGTAGGCCTATGGGGTGGAAAGGAAGGCCTATGGGGTGGAAAGGAAGACCTACTCTGTCTGGGGTGGAAAGGAAGACCTACTCTGTCTGGGGTGGAAAGGTAGGCCTACTCTGTCTGGGGGTGGAAAGGTAGGCCTACTCTGTCTGGGGGTGGAAAGGAAGGCCTACTCTGTCTGGGGTGGAAAGGTAGGCCTATGGGGTGGAAAGGAAGGCCTATGGGGTGGAAAGGAAGACCTACTCTGTCTGGGGTGGAAAGGAAGACCTACTCTGTCTGGGGTGGAAAGGTAGGCGTACTCTGTCTGGGGTGGAAAGGAAGGCCTACTCTGTCTGGGGTGGAAAGGAAGGCCTACTCTGTCTGGGGTGGAAAGGAAGGCCTACTCTGTCTGGGGTGGAAAGGAAGACCTACTCTGTCTGGGGTGGAAAGGTAGGCCTACTCTGTCTGGGGTGGAAAGGTAGGCCTACTCTGTCTGGGGTGGAAAGGTAGGCCTACTCTGTCTGGGGTGGAAAGGTAGGCCTACTCTGTCTGGGGTGGAAAGGAAGGCCTACTCTGTCTGGGGTGGAAAGGAAGGCCTACTCTGTCTGGGGTGGAAAGGAAGGCCTATGGGGTGGAAAGGAAGACCTATGGGGTGGAAAGGAAGACCTATGGGGTGGAAAGGAAGACCTACTCTGTCTGGGGTGGAAAGGTAGGCGTACTCTGTCTGGGGTGGAAAGGAAGGCCTACTCTGTCTGGGGTGGAAAGGAAGGCCTACTCTGTCTGGGGTGGAAAGGAAGGCCTACTCTGTCTGGGGTGGAAAGGAAGACCTACTCTGTCTGGGGTGGAAAGGAAGGCCTATGGGGTGGAAAGGTAGGCCTATGGGGTGGAAAGGTAGGCCTATGGGGTGGAAAGGAAGACCTATGGGGGTGGAAAGGAAGACCTACTCTGTCTGGGGTGGAAAGGTAGGCGTACTCTGTCTGGGGTGGAAAGGAAGG
Organism: Coregonus clupeaformis; assembly: GCF_020615455.1. Lineage (NCBI taxonomy): Eukaryota > Metazoa > Chordata > Actinopteri > Salmoniformes > Salmonidae > Coregonus > Coregonus clupeaformis. The sequence goes on along the minus strand of NW_025534485.1, from coordinate 39,137 downwards.
CCTACTCTGTCTGGGGTGGAAAGGAAGGCCTACTCTGTCTGGGGTGGAAAGGAAGACCTACTCTGTCTGGGGTGGAAAGGAAGACCTACTCTGTCTGGGGTGGAAAGGAAGACCTACTCTGTCTGGGGTGGAAAGGAAGGCCTACTCTGTCTGGGGTGGAAAGGAAGGCCTACTCTGTCTGGGGTGGAAAGGAAGGCCTACTCTGTCTGGGGTGGAAAGGTAGGCCTACTCTGTCTGGGGTGGAAAGGAAGGCCTACTCTGTCTGGGGTGGAAAGGTAGGCGTACTCTGTCTGGGGTGGAAAGGTAGGCGTACTCTGTCTGGGGTGGAAAGGTAGGCCTACTCTGTCTGGGGTGGAAAGGAAGGCCTACTCTGTCTGGGGTGGAAAGGAAGGCCTACTCTGTCTGGGGTGGAAAGGAAGACCTACTCTGTCTGGGGTGGAAAGGAAGACCTACTCTGTCTGGGGTGGAAAGGTAGGCCTACTCTGTCTGGGGTGGAAAGGAAGGCCTATGGGGTGGAAAGGAAGGCCTATGGGGTGGAAAGGAAGGCCTATGGGGTGGAAAGGAAGGCCTACTCTGTCTGGGGAGGAAAGGAAGGCCTATGGGGTGGAAAGGAAGGCCTATGGGGTGGAAAGGAAGGCCTATGGGGTGGAAAGGAAGGCCTATGGGGTGGAAAGGAAGGCCTACTCTGTCTGGGGTGGAAAGGAAGGCCTATGGGGTGGAAAGGTAGGCGTACTCTGTCTGGGGTGGAAAGGAAGGCCTACTCTGTCTGGGGTGGAAAGGAAGGCCTACTCTGTCTGGGGTGGAAAGGTAGGCCTACTCTGTCTGGGGTGGAAAGGAAGGCCTACTCTGTCTGGGGTGGAAAGGTAGGTCTAACTTTTGAAAGTACCATGCTCAGATTCCTAATAAAGTCTCAGATGTAATTATTTGCAAACAGGGACAGTTTTGTTGTAATCAAGACACACTGATTTGGCATTGGAGAAATATGATAAGATTAACACACAGGTCCTATCTCTCTGTCCATTCTTAGCCTGTCAGATAAACACACAGGTCCTATCTCTCTGTCCATTCTTAGCCTGTCAGATTAACACATAGGTCCTATCTCTCTGTCCATTCTTAGCCTGTCAGATAAACACACAGGTCCTATCTCTCTGTCCATTCTTAGCCTGTCAGATAAACACATAGGTCCTATCTCTCTGTCCATTCTTAGCCTGTCAGATTAACACATAGGTCCTATCTCTCTGTCCATTCTTAGCCTGTCAGATGAACACATAGGTCCTATCTCTCTGTCCATTCTTAGCCTGGAATTTCGGTCATTTGTGTGGTATTAAAGATTCTGCTAATGTTGCAGTTTATAAGCAAATTTTCTTGCAATTCTATTCATTTTGCCATGTCTAGTGTATTCGTGAGTACAGCAATAGCTATAGGCTAAAAAACCTAAATTAGAAAACGTTGGCTGACATGATCTGGACTGGTTGATCTGGACTGGTTGATCTGGACTGGTTGATCTGGACTGGTTGATCTGGACTGGTTGATCTGGACTAGTTGATCTGGACATTTCTGACAAGTTCTAAATATCTCTCTAAGGTCTGCAGTGGCTGACATGACTAGAGGAACTGATGATGCACCACCCAATATAGAAATGGCACCTTGTGCATTCTACTATTACAACTTTCAAGATTAAGTTTAAAGCCAGACTGAGTTCCTTTTAAAATAAAAAAGTAATAAAAAAAGTTTAAAACAACGTATCTAAGGCTCTGGTCTGTCCAAGAAGTGAGGGTAAACGGTAGACCTCTGCTATCCACTTTGAATGTTTTTAATTATTATTTTGGGTATAGGGGAGGGCCCCCTTTTTTTTTCTAGCATTGAAGGGAGGGTTTGGGTAAAATATATTTTGCTGAAGGAAGGCCCATCCATTATCATATCAGAGAGGTCAGATTTTCTCCATGTAACCCTTATTCTAAATAACATTCACTTCCTGAGGATTTAATGCACCGTGATCTGATCTGCTATTCCTCTCACAAACAACATACTGTAAGTGCATCCCAAACGGCTCCCTATTCCTTATGTAGTCCACTACTTTTGGGCTGGTAAAAAAAGTAGCGTACAACATAGGGGATAGGGTGCCATTTGGGATGTATATCATCTCTGCGTCATACAGAGAGGTTGCCAGTGGATCTGTAGATGGTGCCAAACAGGATTTAAATCATGGCTGCTGGAGCTAACTGACTGTATTTAGGAGATAAGATGTTCGGATAGATTGGAGTGATTAAAAGAGGCAGATGTTGATAAGTGTCCACATGTGAACGTTTTTAAATAAGATTTAACATTTTTCAACGTTGTTCTTGTTTGATGTTGTGATACCCTTTTGAAATGAGGACAGGCTTCAGTAATCATCGCTTTAATGTCACCATCTATGCGTCTCTCAGTGGAGGTTGTAAACTTCTCCCCTCTCTCAAGTTAGCACGCGGCTTCGCAAATCTTCTTAATTGTGGTGTTTTGATTCATAATATGTAACGCTGTTTTGTTAATTGTAAAATTGTACTTAGTTGCATCATTTGGCAATCTGTAATATTGCTGCTTTCTTTCCAAGTCTATTTAAAGTCAATATAATGTTGTCTATTGGAGGTCAATATAATGTAGTCTATTGGAGATCAATATAATGTTGTCTATTGGAGGTCAATATAATGTAGTCTATTGGAGGTCAATATAATGTAGTCTATTGGAGGTCAATATAATGTAGTCTATTGGAGGTCAATATAATGTAGTCTATTGGAGGTCAATATAATGTAGTCTATTGGAGGTCAATATAATGTAGTCTATTGGAGGTCAATATAATGTTGTCTGTTGGAGGTCAATATAATGTAGTCTATTGGAGGTCAATATAATGTTGTCTGTTGGAGGTCAATATAATGTAGTCTATTGGAGGTCAATATAATGTAGTCTATTGGAGGTCAATATAATGTAGTCTATTGGAGGTCAATATAATGTTGTCTATTGGAGGTCAATATAATGTTGTCTGTTGGAGGTCAATATAATGTTGTCTATTGGACCCACATGATAGTGTAATAGCAGTCAGGTTGGATCAAGTAAAGGTTATAATGAGCAGGAAGGAAGTACTTCTATGATGTTTGCTGCTCTACTTCACAGACTGGAGAGACTTCCTGTCCCTTATTTAGGCTGAACATACCGGAGAGACTTCCTGTCCCTTATTAAGGCTGAACATACCGGAGAGACTTCCTGTCCCTTATTAAGGCTGAACATACCGGAGATACTTCCTGTCCCTTATTAAGACTGAACGTACCGGAGAGACTTCCTGTCCCTTATTAAGGCTGAACGTACCGGAGAGACTTCCTGTCCCTTATTTAGGCTGAACATACCGGAGAGACTTCCTGTCCCTTATTAAGGCTGAACATACCGGAGAGACTTCCTGTCCCTTATTAAGGCTGAACATACCGGAGAGACTTCCTGTCCCTTATTTAGACTGAACATACCGGAGAGACTTCCTGTCCCTTATTAAGACTGAACATACCGGAGAGACTTCCTGTCCCTTATTAAGGCTGAACGTACCGGAGAGACTTCCTGTCCCTTATTAAGGCTGAACGTACCGGAGAGACTTCCTGTCCCTTATTTAGACTGAACATACCGGAGAGACTTCCTGTCCCTTATTAAGACTAAACATACCGGAGATACTTCCTGTCCCTTATTAAGGCGGAACATACCGGAGAGACTTCCTGTCCCTTATTTAGACAACATACCGGAGATACTTCCTGTCCCTTATTAAGGCTGAACATACCGGAGAGACTTCCTGTCCCTTATTAAGACTGAACATACCGGAGATACTTCCTGTCCCTTATTAAGGCTGAACATACCGGAGATACTTCCTGTCCCTTATTTAGACTGAACATACCGGAGAGACTTCCTGTCCCTTATTAAGGCTGAACATACCGGAGAGACTTCCTGTCCCTTATTAAGGCTGAACATACCGGAGATACTTCCTGTCCCTTATTAAGGCTGAACATACCGGAGATACTTCCTGTCCCTTATTAAGACTGAACATACCGGAGAGACTTCCTGTCCCTTATTAAGACTGAACATACCGGAGATACTTCCTGTCCCTTATTAAGGCTGAACATACCGGAGATACTTCCTGTCCCTTATTAAGGCTGAACATACCGGAGAGACTTCCTGTCCCTTATTAAGGCGGAACATACCGGAGATACTTCCTGTCCCTTATTAAGGCTGAACATACCGGAGAGACTTCCTGTCCCTTATTAAGGCTGAACGTACCGGAGAGACTTCCTGTCCCTTATTAAGGCTGAACATACCGGAGAGACTTCCTGTCCCTTATTAAGGCTGAACATACCGGAGAGACTTCCTGTCCCTTATTAAGGCTGAACATACCGGAGAGACTTCCTGTCCCTTATTAAGGCTGAACATACCGGAGAGACTTCCTGTCCCTTATTAAGACTGAACATACCGGAGAGACTTCCTGTCCCTTATTAAGGCTGAACATACCGGAGAGACTTCCTGTCCCTTATTAAGACTGAACGTACTGGAGAGACTTCCTGTCCCTTATTAAGGCTGAACATACCGGAGAGACTTCCTGTCCCTTATTAAGGCTGAACATACCGGAGAGACTTCCTGTCCCTTATTAAGACTGAACATACCGGAGAGACTTCCTGTCCCTTATTAAGGCTGAACATACCGGAGAGACTTCCTGTCCCTTATTAAGGCTGAACATACCGGAGAGACTTCCTGTCCCTTATTAAGGCTGAACATACCGGAGAGACTTCCTGTCCCTTATTAAGACTGAACTGCCGGAGAGACTTCCTGTCCCTTATTAAGGCTGAACATACCGGAGAGACTTCCTGTCCCTTATTAAGGCTGAACATACCGGAGAGACTTCCTGTCCCTTATTAAGGCTGAACATACCGGAGAGACTTCCTGTCCCTTATTAAGACTGAACATACCGGAGAGACTTCCTGTCCCTTATTAAGGCTGAACATACCGGAGAGACTTCCTGTCCCTTATTAAGGCTGAACATACCGGAGAGACTTCCTGTCCCTTATTAAGGCTGAACATACCGGAGAGACTTCCTGTCCCTTATTAAGGCTGAACATACCGGAGAGACTTCCTGTCCCTTATTAAGACTGAACATACCGGAGAGACTCTCTGTCCCCTTATTAAGGCTGAACATACCGGAGAGACTTCCTGTCCCTTATTAAGGCTGAACATACCGGAGAGACTTCCTGTCCCTTATTAAGGCTGAACATACCGGAGAGACTTCCTGTCCCTTATTAAGGCTGAACATACCGGAGAGACTTCCTGTCCCTTATTAAGGCTGAACGTACTGGAGAGACTTCTTGTCCCTTATTAAGGCTGAACATACCGGAGAGACTTCCTGTCCCTTATTAAGACTGAACATACCGGAGAGACTTCCTGTCCCTTATTAAGACTGAACGTACTGGAGAGACTTCCTGTCCCTTATTTAGACAACATACCGGAGAGACTTCCTGTCCCTTATTTAGACGGAACATATCTTAGACAGCCATATTGGATTAAATTGCATGATGCCCATACAGTATTATATATATATATATAATGTCTGCACTTTAGGCAACATGTATTTGTGTGTGTTGAATGACGGAGGACTATGTAGTTACAGAGGGTGTTTAAAATTGGGTTCCCCACTCTGTAACTGGCTGCAAAGGGGATGGTCTTGGTTAGTGTTAAAGGGGATGGTCTTGGTTAGTGTTAAAGTGGATGGTCTTGGTTAGTGTTAAAGGGGATGGCCTTGGTTAGTGTTAAAGGGGATGGTCTTGGTTGGTGTTAAAGGGGATGGTCTTGGTTAGTGTTAAAGTGGATGGTCTTGGTTAGTGTTAAAGGGGATGGTCTTGGTTAGTGTTAAAGTGGATGGTCTTGGTTAGTGTTAAAGGGGATGGTCTTGGTTAGTGTTAAAGGGGATGGTCTTGGTTAGTGTTAAAGGGGATGGTCTTGGTTAGTGTTAAAGGGGATGGTCTTGGTTAGTGTTAAAGGGGATGGTCTTGGTTAGTGTTAAAGGGGATGGTCTTGGTTAGTGTTAATGTGGATGGTCTTGGTTAGTGTTAAAGGGGATGGTCTTGGTTAGTGTTAAAGTGGATGGTCTTGGTTAGTGTTAAAGGGGATGGTCTTGGTTAGTGTTAAAGGGGATGGTCTTGGTTAGTGTTAAAGGGGATGGTCTTGGTTAGTGTTAAAGGGGATGGTCTTGGTTAGTGTTAAAGGGGATGGTCTTGGTTAGTGTTAAAGGGGATGGTCTTGGTTAGTGTTAAAGGGGATGGTCTTGGTTAGTGGTTTGTTTGACCCCACATCGCCCCAGCTACATGGAGGCAGTGGCTCTGGGCTAGTTTGACTCCCACAGACAGTAGAATGACATGCGCAGGAAATGCTTCAACAAACCCTACACCCTCTAGACCTGATGTGCCCCGCCCTGCTGAAACCACAAGAGAATGATAGTACGTGACACTAACAGTAGATACTGCAAGATACTGACAATTATGAACAAACAGTATTAAAATGGCAATGAAATGGATCTTTGTTCAATGTTTAAGCCACTCAGAAGAAAAAGCAAGTAAGTGTTGTCATCAAGTAAACTACGACTCTGTTGACATTTCCATTATTTATAACTGACTGACTTGGTGAGTCCACAACTATCTGGTTTCCTTTGGACTCATCTCTGTTTCGTCTGCCTTGGCCCTTCTCTATCCTGGGGCTGAATGACTAATGACTAATGACACGTGTAATCGTTATGCAAATCTTGCTAAAGTAGCCTCACTTTCAGAAGAAGGTTGAAATGTAACCTAGAGGGGCGATAAGGTTCAAATGTAACCTAGAGGGGCGATAAGGTTCAAATGTAACCTAGAGGGGCGATAAGGTTCAAATGTAACCTAGAGGGGTGATAAGGTTCAAATGTAACCTAGAGGGGCGATAAGGTTCAAATGTAACCTAGAGGGGTGATAAGGTTCAAATGTAACCTAGAGGGGCGATAAGGTTCAAATGTAACCTAGAGGGGCGATAAGGTTCAAATGTAACCTAGAGGGGTGATAAGGTTCAAATGTAACCTAGAGGGGTGATAAGGTTCAAATGTTTCCTAGAGGGGTGATAAGGTTCAAATGTTTCCTAGAGGGGTGATAAGGTTCAAATGTAACCTAGAGGGGGCGATAAGGTTCAAATGTAACCTAGAGGGGCGATAAGGTTCAAATGTAACCTAGAGGGGCGATAAGGTTCAAATGTAACCTAGAGGGGTGATAAGGTTCAAATGTTTCCTAGAGGGGTGATAAGGTTCAAATGTAACCTAGAGGGGTGATAAGGTTCAAATGTAACCTAGAGGGGTGATAAGGTTCAAATGTAACCTAGAGGGGTGATAAGGTTCAAATGTAACCTAGAGGGGTGATAAGGTTGAAATATAACCTAGAGGGGTGATAAGGTTGAAATATAACCTAGAGGGGTGATAAGGTTGAAATGTAACCTAGAGGGGTGATAAGGTTCAAATGTAACCTAGAGGGGTGATAAGGTTGAAATATAACCTAGAGGGGTGATAAGGTTGAAATATAACCTAGAGGGGTGATAAGGTTGAAATATAACCTAGAGGGGTGATAAGGTTGAAATGTAACCTAGAGGGGTGATAAGGTTGAAATATAACCTAGAGGGGTGATAAGGTTGAAATATAACCTAGAGGGGTGATAAGGTTGAAATATAACCTAGAGGGGTGATAAGGTTGAAATATAACCTAGAGGGGTGATAAGGTTGAAATATAAACTAGAGGGGTGATAAGGTTGAAATATAAACTAGAGGGGTGATAAGGTTCAAATGTTTCCTAGAGGGGTGATAAGGTTCAAATGTAACCTAGAGGGGTGATCAGCCATATTGTGATCGTACTACTTTGCCCTGACTCGATAACTACCAACAGTTTCCCTTAGTGATTTATCTCAGTGGCTGCAGCCAATTGGCACCCTATTCCCTTTAGTGGGCCAGAGTCAAAAGTAGGGTCTGAGGCAGTATGCTTTGTCTGCCCCTTCTGCTTCTCAGCCCCTAAATGACTGGTTATGAGTGTCAACAGAACGGATGTTGGAAATGAAAAAGATTAAGCAAGTGCAGTGATTATTCCTTAAGGTTAAATGACACTAGAGGGGTGACAAGTCGTTGCCCTCTAATTCTACTGCAGATGACAGTTTGAACCTTCAAATCAAATCACATGTATTTGTCACATGCACCGAATACAGGTTTAGATTTTACCTTAAAATGTTGACTGACGAGCACTTCCCAACGATGCAGTTAAATATAATAATACAAGGGAAAATAGTAACACGAGGAATAAAATATACAATGGAGCTGTAAACAGGAAGTACCAGATCAATGTGGAGCTACATACAGGAAGTACCAGTACCAGATCAATGTGGAGCTGTATACAGGAAGTACCGGTACCAGATCAATGTGGAGCTATATACAGGAAGTACCGGTACCAGATCAATGTGGAGCTATATACAGGAAGTACCGGTACCAGATCAATGTGGAGCTGTATACAGGAAGTACCGGTACCAGATCAATGTGGAGCTGTATACAGGAAGTACCAGTACCAGATCAATGTGGAGCTGTATACAAGGAGTACCAGTACCAGATCAATGTGGAGCTGTATACAGGAAGTACCAGTACCAGATCAATGTGGAGCTATATACAGGAAGTACCAGATCAATGTGGAGCTATATACAGGGAGTACCAGTACCAGATCAATGTGGAGCTGTATACAGGGAGTACCAGTACCAGATCAACGTGGAGCTATATACAGGGAGTACCAGTACCAGATCAATGTGGAGCTGTATACAGGAAGTACCGGTACCAGATCAATGTGGAGCTGTATACAGGAAGTACCGGTACCAGATCAATGTGGAGCTATATACAGGGAGTACCGGTACCAGATCAATGTGGAGATGTATACAGGAAATACCGGTACCAGTTCAATGTGGAGCTATATACAGGAAGTACCGGTACAAGATCAATGTGGAGCTATATACAGGAAGTACCGGTACCAGATCAATGTGGAGCTATATACAGGAAGTACCGGTACCAGATCAATGTGGAGCTATATACAGGAAGTACCGGTACCAGAACAATGTGGAGCTATATACAGGGAGTACCGGTACCAGATCAATGTGGAGATGTATACAGGAAGTACCGGTACCAGATCAATGTGGAGCTATATTCAGGAAGTACCGGTACCAGATCAATGTGGAGCTATATACAGGAAGTACCGGTACCAGATCAATGTGGAGCTGTATACAGGAAGTACCAGTACCAGATCAATGTGGAGCTATATACAGGGAGTACCAGTACCAGATCAATGTGGAGCTGTATACAGGAAGTACCAGTACCAGATCAATGTGGAGCTGTATACAGGAAGTACCAGATCAATGTGGAGCTATATACAGGGAGTACCAGTACCAGATCAATGTGGAGCTGTATACAGGAAGTACCAGTACCAGATCAATGTGGAGCTATATACAGGAAGTACCAGTACCAGATCAATATGGAGCTATATACAGGGAGTACCAGTACCAGATCAATGTGGAGCTGTATACAGGAAGTACCAGTACCAGATCAATGTGGAGTTGTATAGAGGAAGTACCAGTACAAGATCAATGTGGAGCTGTATACAGGGAGTACCAGTACCAGATCAATGTGGAGCTGTATACAGGGAGTACCAGTACCAGATCAATGTGGAGCTGTATACAGGAAGTACCAGTACCAGATCAATGTGGAGCTATATACAGGGAGTACCAGTACCAGATCAATGTGGAGCTGTATACAGGAAGTACCAGTACCAGATCAATGTGGAGCTGTATACAGGAAGTACCAGATCAATGTGGAGCTATATACAGGAAGTACCAGTACCAGATCAATGTGGAGCTATATACAGGGAGTTCCAGATCAATGTGGAGCTATATACAGGGAGTACCAGTACCAGATCAATGTGGAGCTGTATACAGGAAGTACCAGTACCAGATCAATGTGGAGCTGTATACAGGGAGTACCAGTACCAGATCAATGTGGAGCTATATACAGGGAGTACCAGTACCAGATCAATGTGGAGCTGTATACAGGAAGTACCAGTACCAGATCAATGTGGAGCTGTATACAGGGAGTACCAGTACCAGATCAATGTGGAGCTATATACAGGGAGTACCAGTACCAGATCAATGTGGAGCTATATACAGGAAGTACCAGTACCAGATCAATGTGGAGCTATATACAGGAAGTACCAGTACCAGATCAATGTGGAGCTGTATACAGGAAGTACCAGTACCAGATCAATGTGGAGCTATATACAGGGAGTTCCAGTACCAGATCAATGTGGAGCTATATACAGGGAGTACCAGTACCAGATCAATGTGGAACTATATACAGGGAGTACCAGTACCAGATCAATGTGGAGCTATATACAGGGAGTTCCAGTACCAGATCAATTTGGAGCTATATACAGGGAGTTCCAGTACCAGATCAATGTGGAGCTATATACAGGGAGTACCAGTACCAGATCAATGTGGAGCTATATACAGGGAGTACCAGTACCAGATCAATGTGGAGCTATATACAGGGAGTACCAGTACCAAGCTAAAGAAGCCTATTTTTTCTGAAATAAGTTGAAAGGAGACTAGCGGTGTAATGAGCTTGAACACTGTTTTTTTGAAGGAGATTTGTGATGAGGAGGCCTTCAACTTTACCTGGTAACCACGGTGATAACTCTCAGACAGATCAATGTGAGGGTTTAATAAGCTGTCACAGCTGTCTTTTTAAATAATCCTTACCGATCTCACCTTATAAAATTGACTTCTGTTATTTCAAGTGCTCTCCTCTTCTTCTGTAATTGTATTCTCTACTCTTCTCTGTCAGTTTAACTGTCTGACTATATTGCCCTCCTGCCTGGCAGCCTCACTAAAAATATTCATTCTAATCTTTCCTGATGAGTCTCTGGTGATTCATATGACCCAAAATGAGTCAGTGGACGCTGATGGGATGCGTCCCAAACGACACCTTCTTCCCAATGGGCCCTGGTCAAGAGTAGTGAACTATAAAGGCATAGGGTGCCATTTGGAACGCAACCATGGTTGACTGGGTTGGTAGAAGAGTTCTGTATGTTCATGACACTGATTAAAGATGAATATATTTGGAGTTATTGTCATGTTTTTTTTGTGTGTGTGTGTGTCTCTGGTCTGAGAGAAAGCTTGTTGATGTTTCACCACAGAGTAAACAGATGAGTTGACTCACCCACAGCATAGCCTTGGGAGACACACACACACATACCGTGACACACACACACACTGAGGGACACACACACACACTGAGGGACACACACACACACCATGACATCCACACACAGCAGCCCGTTATGGAGTGGGAGGCCATGCTGCCACAGAGCTCTGCAGCATAACACAGTGTGTTAAAACATCAATCATCTGTTATTAAACACTTGTTGTTTACACTGTCTCTAACACAACCAGGTTCACCTTTAACCTTCCGACTGGATCAGAGAGATAGCCTGGTCCAAGATCTGTTTGTGCTCTTGCCAAATCCATTTAGCATGACAATTCCAGGAAGAGTTGACAAGAGAGAAGAAACTGTCTGGTACCCAGGCTTTCAGAGAGCTGCTTCTCTATCACAATGCCTGCCTGCCTGCCTGCCTGCCTGCCTGGCTGCCTGCCCGCCCGCCCGATTTGTAAGTAATTAATTTGCATTTTATTGCATGACATAAGTATTTGATCACCTACCAACCAGTAAGAATTCTGACTCTCACAGACCTGTTAGTTTTTCTTTAAGAAGCCCTCCTGTTCTCCACTCATCCTGTTTCGCCTTTTTCGTTACCTGTATAAAATACATCTGTCCACACACTCAATCAAACAGAATCCAACCTCTCCACAATGGCCAAGACCAGAGAGCTGTGTAAGGACATCAGGGATAAAATTGTAGACCTGCACAAGGCTGGGATGGGCTACAGGACAATAGGCAAGCAGCTTGGTGAGAAGGCAACAACTGTTAGTGCAATTATTAGAAAATGGAAGAAGTTCAAGATGACGGTCAATCACCCTCGGTCTGGGGCTCCATGCAAGATCTCACCTCGTGGGGCATCAATGATCATGAGGAAGGTGAGGGATCAGCCCAGAACTACACAGCAGGACCTGGTCAATGACCTGAAGAGAGCTGGGACCACAGTCTCAAAGAAAACCATTAGTAACACACTACGCCGTCATGGATTAAAATCCTGCAGCGCACGCAAGGTCCCCCTGCTCAAGCCAGTGCATGTCCAGCCCGTCTGAAGTTTTCCAATGACCATCTGGATGATCCAGAGGAGGAATGGGAGAAGGTCATGTGGTCTGATGAGACAAAAATAGAGCTTTTTGGTATAAACTCCACTCGCCGTGTTTGGAGGAAGAAGAAGGATGAGTACAACCCCAAGAACACCATCCCAACCGTGAAGCATGGAGGTGGAAACATCATTCTTTGGGGATGCTTTTCTGCAGAGGGGACAGGACGACTGCACCGTATTGAGGGGAGGATGGATGGGGCCATGTATCGCGAGATCTTGGCCAACAACCTCCTTCCCTCAGTAAGAGCATTGAAGATGGGTCGTGGCTGGGTCTTCCAGCATGACAACGACCCGAAACACACAGCCAGGGCAACTAAGGAGTGGCTCTGTAAGAAGCATCTCAAGGTCCTGGAGTGGCCTAGCCAGTCTCCAGACCTGAACCCAATAGAAAATCTTTGGAGGGAGCTGAAAGTCAGTGTTGCCCAGCGACAGCCCCGAAACCTGAAGGATCTGGAGAAGGTCTGTATGGAGGAGTGGGCCAAAATCCCTGCTGCAGTGTGTGCAAACCTGGTCAAGACCTACAGGAAACGTATGATCTCTGTAATTGCAAACAAAGGTTTCTGTACCAAATATTAAGTTCTGCTTTTCTGATGTATCAAATACTTATGTCATGCAATAAAATGCAAATTAATTACTTAAAAATCATACAATGTGATTTTCTGGATTTTTGTTTTAGATTCCGTCTCTCACAGTTGAAGTGTACCTATGATAAAAATTACAGACCTCTACAAGCTTTGTAAGTAGGAAAACCTGCAAAATCGGCAGTGTATCAAATACTTGTTCTCCCCACTGTACATCATAAAACTGAAGAACTATAGGGGCAACAGATTGCCAAGGTGATTACTACAGCTTACAGAAGGTGGAATCACCATTTTCCAGAAGTGCACTTTACTGTATATTTGATGATGTCGTCCCCACAGTGACCGTACGTACATACCCCAACCAGAAGCCATGGATTACAGGAAACATCCGCACTGAGCTAAAGGGTAGAGCTGCCGCTTTCAAGGAGCGGGACTCTAACCCGGACGCTTATAAGAAATCCCGCTATGCCCTCCGACGAACCATCAAACAGGCAAAGAGTCCAATACAGGACTAAGATTGAATCGTACTACACCGGCTCTGACGCTCGTCGGCTGTGGCAGGGCTTGAAAACTATTACAGACTACAAAGGGAGGCACAGCCGCGAGCTGCCCAGTGACACAAGCCTACCAGACGAGCTAAACCACTTCTATGCTCGCTTCGAGGCAAGCAACTCTGAAGCATGCATGATAGCACCAGCTGTTCCAGATGACTATGTGATCACGCTCTCCATAGCCGATGTGAGTAAGACTTTTAAGCAGGTCAACATTCACAAGGCCGCAGGGCCAGACGGATTACCAGGACGTGTACTCCGAGCATGTGCTGACCAACTGGCAAGTGTCTTCACTGACATTTTCAACATGTCCCTGACTGAGTCTGTAATACCAACATGTTTCAAGCAGACCACCATAGTCCCCGTGCCCAAGGACACTAAGATAACCTGCCTAAATGACTACCGACCCGTAGCACTGACGTCTGTAGCCATGAAGTGCTTTGAAAGGCTGGTCATGGCTCACATCAACACCATTATCCCAGAAACCCTAGACCCACTCCAATTTGCATACCGCCCCAACAGATCCACAGATGATGCAATCTCTATTGCACTCCACACTGCCCTTTCCCACCTGGACAAGAGGAACACCTACGTGAGAATGCTATTAATTGACTACAGCTCAGCATTCAACACCATAGTGCCCTCAAAGCTCATCACTAAGCTAAGGATCCTGGGACTAAACACCTCCCTCAGCAACTGGATCCTGGACTTCCTGACGGACCGCCCCCAGGTGGTAAGGGTAGGTAACAACACATCTGCCACACTGATCCTCAACACGGGGGCCCCTCAGGAGTGCGTGCTCAGTCCCCTCCTGTACTCCCTGTTCACCCATGACTGCATGGCCAGGCACGACTCCAACACCATCATTAAGTTTGCCGATGACACAACAGTGGTAGGCCTGATCACCGACAACGATGAGACAGCCTATAGGGGAGGAGGTCAGAGACCTGGCCGTGTGGTGCCAGGATAACAACCTCTCCCTCAACGTGACCAAGACAAAGGAGATGATTGTGGACTACAGGAAAAAAAAGAGGACTGAGCACGCCCCCCATTCTCATCGACGGGGCTGTAGTGGAACAGGTTGAGAGCTTCAAGTTCCTTGGTGTCCACATCACCAACGAACTATCATGGTCCAAACACACCAAGACAGTCGTGAAGAGGGCACGACAAAGCCTATTCCCCCTCAGGAGACTGAAAAAGATTCGGCATGGGTCCTCAGATCCTCAAGAAATTCTACAGCTGCACCATCGAGAGCATCCTGACTGGTTGCATCACCGCCTGGTATGGCAACTGCTTGGCCTCCGACCGCAAGGCACTACAGAGGGTAGTGCGTACGGCCCAGTACATCACTGGGGCCAAGCTTCCTGCCATCCAGGACCTCTATACCAGGCGGTGTCAGAGGAAGGCCCTCAAAATTGTCAAAGACTCCAGCCACCCTAGTCATAGACTGTTCTCTCTGCTACCGCACGGCAAGCGGTACCGGAGTGCCAAGTCTAGGTCCAAAATACTTCTCAACAGCTTCTACCCCCAAGCCATAAGACTCCTGAACAGCTAATCTATAGCCTATTTATTGCCTTACCTCCATAACTTGCTACATTTGCACACACTGTATATATATTTTCTGTTGTATTTTTGACTTTATGTTTTTTTACCCCATATGTAACTCTGTGTTGTTTTTATCGCACTGCTTTGCTTTATCTTGGCCAGGTCGCAGTTGTAAATGAGAACTTGTTCTCAACTGGCTTACCTGGTTAAATAAAGGTGAAATAAAATAAAATAAAATAAAATCATGGCTACCCGGACTATTTGCACTGCCCTCCCCCCCACCCCATCCTTTTACGCTGCTGCTACTCTGTTAATGATTTATGCATAGTCACTTTAACTCTACCCACATGTACATATTACTTCAACTACCTCAACTAGCCGGTGCCCCCGCACATTGACTCTGCACCGGTACCCCCCCCTGTATATATAGCCTCCCTACTGTTATTTTATTTTACTTCTGCTCTTTTTTTCTCTCAACACTTTTTTTGTTGTTGTTTTATTTTACTTTTTTATAAAAAAATAAATGCACTGTTGGTTAAGGGCTTGTAAGTAAGCATTTCACTGTGATGTCTGCACCTGTTGTATTCGGCGCATGTGGCTAATAAAATTTGATTTGATTTGATTTATACAATAGCTATATGATTGAATATTGATATATGATTGATAGATCTAGAGGAGAGCTGTGGTCCACCACCGTGTGTGTGTGTGCAGGGGCGTCGTGCAACCCCAAAAATTCTGATGGGGGCACAAAGTACGTGAGGATAGCTGGGGGTGTGGTCGAGATGTTGGAGAATTTTTGCATTTTTCAAACACCTGAAACAGAGTTTTTTTTCTGCAATCTAGAGCCATAATCATTACGCTTAATAATTCTATGTAAAAAATAACATGTTAATGCATGCATCCTCCCGACTGGTGTTTCTTTATTAAATAAACTAAATATGCTTCTCTACATCTCTGCTCAAATCTGGGTAAAAGATTACAGTTTTTTTACAATCACTTTGGCACTAATTTCAGAACCTTGACGTCATTTTTCAAAACTCTAGACACAAAACTCACAACCAATGATCAAAATGCACATTTTTCAAAACTCTAACACTTTTTTCAATTGCTTGGATACAATACACATAAAACTAAGATAATGTGTTCATTTAACAAAAATCACCTGTTCAATATGACACAACTTAACATCAAAGTACTACTATTTCAAAAGGCAATTCACACATTACATTTCAGATGAGTGTCTATTCATTTCATTACAATTATCCAACTATCAATTGATACAACTGCTCAAAATGATAAGTAACTGTTGCATTACTCTTAATGCATAGTTGTATGGAAACAGACAAACAATATTCCATATTTAGATCATGAAAGTTTCAAGATAACGAGATTCATTGTCACCAATTAGTGTGGAGCATGAACCAATTAGACTACATTATCTATGGATGTAACATTTCATCATCATTCTTTATCAGACACCGTTTCTATGGTCCCATGTACCACCTTTTCAGACTATTTACAGTATTGACAGTACTGCACTGTATGGATGCAGGCCCTTGTAATTGCTTGTCCAATTCTGCCAACATCGTTACTGATGATTGAGTTCACATTGTGGAACGAGTATATAAAGAATTGATTGGGATCCACTTGCAACAACATAGCGATACGTACTGTAACATGGAGCCGGCAGGTGATCCAGGTCACAATAGAGGTCAAGCAGTGGTGGGAGGAAGACGAGGAAGACGTGTTGGTCAAAGGAATGGCAGGGGACAAGCACCCCTTCTGAGAGGTGGTCGTGGGCCTCGTTTGAGAGGTGTGGGGGGAACGTGGTAGAGGACAAGGCCACGGACCAAGACAGCGGCAGCAACAGCAAAGAGTGTCCAATGAAATCCGAGCAATAGTTGTAGACCATGTCATAAATCATGGCATGACAATGACTGAGGCGGCTACAATGATACAACCAAACCTCAGAAGGTCAACTGTGGCCTCAATAATCAGAATTTTCCGCAATGAGAACCGGTAAGTCGTCACCATGCACTAAACATTATGCTACTCTCAATTGTCAAATGACTGCATACCAATGTGTATCACAGAGTAGGTGATGTGACCAAGTGTCTTCTTACTGTAATGTTCCCTGTAGAATTGAGACTAGGCCAAATAGGGGAGGCAGAGGCAAAATTCTGACTGACCAACAAGAGCAGGCTGTGGTCGATTTGGTTCGGGCCAGAAATGATATTCGCCTTACAGAAATTCGCCAGCATATCTTGGACAATGAAGACATGCTGAAAAGGCACCAGGTGTCTTTAAAACAACTATACCGTGTGCCTTTTGAAAGAAATGCAGACAGAGTGAAGCAAATGAGGACTGAGTATGTTCAGGTATGTTCTGTTTCAAGATGGCTGTTGTAATAAAATTCCCTAATAATTCTACGTTGTACAGTAATCAGTAAATCTCTTTCCAAAATGTATTTTTAGAGGGTGATGGAGCTGGATGCTGATGACAACCATCACAAATTCATATATTTGGATGAGGCAGGCTTTAACCTGGCCAAGACAAGGAGGAGAGTTCAGAATTTAATTGGCCAGCGGGCAACCATCCAAGTACCTGGACAACGTGGGGCCAACATTACCATGTGTGTGGCTATATCAGAAGATGGTGTGGTGGGACGCAGACCTCGTATTGGATCATATAATGCAGCTCTCCTTGTAACCTTCCTTGATGAGCTCGATCAGGTCTGTAGAGCTGATGGCGTGACCTATGTCATTGTGTGGGATAATGTCAGGTTCCACCATGCTCATACAGTGGGGGAAAACAGTATTTAGTCAGCCACCAATTGTGCAAGTTCTCCCACTTAAAAAGATGAGAGAGGCCTGTAATTTTTATCATAGGTACACGTCAACTATGACAGAAAAATTGAGGGAAAAAAATCCAGAAAATCACATTGTAGGATTTTAATGAATTTATTTGCAAATTATGGTGGAAAATAAGTATTTGGTCACCTACAAACAAGCAAGATTTCTGGCTCTCACAGACCTGTAACTTCTTCTTTAAGAGGCTCCTCTGTCCTCCACTCGTTACCTGTATTAATGGCACCTGTTTTAACTTGTTATAAGTATAAAAGACACCTGTCCACAACCTCAAACAGTCACACTCCAAACTCCACTATGGCCAAGACCAAAGAGCTGTCAAAGGACACCAGAAACAAAATTGTAGACCTGCACCAGGCTGGGAAGCCTGAATCTGCAATAGGTAAGCAGCTTGGTTTGAAGAAATCAACTGTGGGAGCAATTATTAGGAAATGGAAGACATACAAGACCACTGATAATCTCCCTCGATCTGGGGCTCCACGCAAGATCTCACCCCGTGGGGTCAAAATGATCACAAGAACGTTGAGCAAAAATCCCAGAACCACACGGGGGGACCTAGTGAATGACCTGCAGAGAGCTGGGACCAAAGTAACAAAGCCTACCATCAGTAACACACTACGCCGCCAGGGACTCAAATCCTGCAGTGCCAGACGTGTCCCCCTGCTTAAGCCAGTACATGTCCAGGCCCGTCTGAAGTTTGCTAGAGTGCATTTGGATGATCCAGAAGTGGATTGGGAGAATGTCATATGGTCAGATGAAACCAAAATATAACTTTTTGGTAAAAACTCAACTCGTCGTGTTTGGAGGACAAATTATGCTGAGTTGCATCCAAAGAACACCATACCTACTGTGAAGCATGGGGGTGGAAACATCATGCTTTGGGTCTGTTTTTCTGCAAAGGGACCAGGACGACTGATCTGTGTAAAGGAAAGAATGAATGGGGCCATGTATCGTGAGATTTTGTGTGAAAACCTCCTTCCATCAGCAAGGGCATTGAAGATGAAACGTGGCTGGGTCTTTCAGCATGACAATAATCCCAAACACACCGCCCGGGCAACGAAGGAGTGGCTTCGTAAGAAGCATTTCAAGGTCCTGGAGTGGCCTAGCCAGTCTCCAGATCTCAACGCCATAGAAAATCTTTGGAGGGAGTTGAAAGTCCGTGTTGCCCAGCGACAGCCCCAAAACATCACTGCTCTAGAGGAGATCTGCATGGAGGAATGGGCCAAAATACCAGCAACAGTGTGTGAAAACCTTGTGAAGACTTACAGAAAACGTTTGACCTGTGTCATTGCCAACAAAGGGTATATAACAAAGTATTGAGAAACTTTTGTTATTGACCAAATACTTATTTTCCACCATAATTTGCAAATAAATTCATAAAAAATCCTACAATGTGATTTTCTGGAAATTGTTTTCTCATTTTGTCTGTCATTGTTGACGTGTACCTATGATGAAAATTACAGGCCTCTCTCATCTTTTTAAGTGGGAGAACTTGCACAATTGGTGGCTGACTAAATACCTTTTTTCCCCACTGTATGGTGCAAGCATGGTTTCAGGCCCATGCACAATTTACCACCCTGAATTTACCCCCATACTCTCCTTTCCTTAACCCGATTGAGGATTTTTTCTTCACATGGAGATGGAAGGTTTATGATAGGCGCCCTCATGAACAAGTCACTCTTCTCCAGGCCATGGATGACGCATGCAATGACATCACGGCAGACCAGTGTCAGGCCTGGATCCGCCATGCCCGAAGGTTTTTTCCAAGATGTTTGGCTAATGAAAACATCCATTGTGATGTAGATGAGAACCTGTGGCCAAAT
This sequence comes from Coregonus clupeaformis, assembly GCF_020615455.1. Taxonomy (NCBI): domain Eukaryota; kingdom Metazoa; phylum Chordata; class Actinopteri; order Salmoniformes; family Salmonidae; genus Coregonus; species Coregonus clupeaformis. The sequence continues at coordinate 19,376 of NW_025534485.1, read as the reverse complement.
CCACAAGACAGAGTTGATGAAAATGTAGAAGTACAGTAATCACTCATATGTTTTGCTTTTTACAGTACAAGCAAGCAAGTTGAGGAACACTGCATTTGATGTTTTACAGTACTGTATTGTTTTTCATCAATATATTTCAGATTTTGTTCAATGATTTCACTGTGTCTGTAGTATTCTCTCTACTACTGCAGTACTTTTACAGGGATGTATTTACATGTAGTACCATAATGAAACATGTATCACCTATTTTGTAGTACAATATTTAATGATTGTACGAACAATGACACAGTGAAACTATCGGATGCTTGTGTGTGGGTGATCTAAATTAACATTTCATTGGTATTTCACAATACATTTGTTTTTTGAACCAATGATTGTGCAAGTGCAAGATTTCTTTAAAGATATGAATGCACAATGCAATGTTTTGAACATTGGACAGCCTGTGTTACAAGTGATGACCGTTTTGAGTTTTGTGTGTAGAGTTTTCAAAAATTACGTCAAGGTTCTGAAATTAGTGCTGAAGTGATTGTAAAAAAAACTGTAAGAGGAATGAGAGTCTTATTCAGTACGTTTAGTTTTTGCTTGATTTTCTAAAGTCTACCAACCTTGCCAGCAGGCATGCCAGCTAAGATAGAGTAGCTAGCTTGAATAACTAACTTGATTGACAGCCTGAAATGGCTTCTTGGTAGCTGAGGTTGGGAACCTGTCTGGGCGGGGCTTAAACCAACTTCATAAAATTGCTAGGTGGCAAGTAGTATTACAGAGGAACGACAACGACACGCCCCCTTTGGGCATGACGCCTGTGTGTCTGTGTGTGTGTGTGTGTGTGTGTCTCTCTGTGTGTGTTTGTGTGTCTATGTGTGTGTGTGTGTGTTTGTGTCTGTTTGTGTGTCTCTGTGTGTGTGTGTGTGTGTGTTTGTGTCTGTTTGTGTGTCTCTGTGTGTGTGTGTGTGTCTCTGTGTGTGTGTGTGTGTGTGTGTGTGTGTGTCTATGTGTGTATATGTGTGTGTGTCTGTTTGTGTGTGTGTGTGTCTATGTGTGTGTGTCTGTGTCTGTGTGTATGTGTGTGTGTGTGTGTGTGTGTCTCTGTGTGTCTGTGTGTATGTGTGTGTGTCTGTTTGTGTGTGTCTGTGTGTGTGTCTGTGTGTGTGTGTGTGTGTGTGTGTGTGTCTGTGTGTGTGTGTGTCTATGTGTGTCTGTGTGTGTGTGTGTGTGTATATGTGTGTGTCTATGTGTGTGTGTGTATATGTGTGTGTGTCTGTTTGTGTGTGTCTGTGTGTGTGTCTGTGTGTGTGTGTGTGTGTGTGTGTGTGTGTCTGTGTGTGTGTGTCTATGTGTGTCTGTGTGTGTGTGTGTGTGTATGTGTGTGTCTATGTGTGTGTCTATGTGTGTGTGTCTATGTGTGTGTGTGTGTGTGTGTCTGTGTGTGTGTGTGTCTATGTGTGTGTCTATGTGTGTGTCTATGTGTGTGTGTCTATGTGTATGTGTGTGTCTGTGTGTGTGTGTGTGTGTGTGTGTGTCTATGTGTATGTGTGTAGTAGTAGTACTCATAACTCCCAACTGCAGAGTGATTATCACAGATTAGAGGAGATGGATCTCCCATGAGCACCGCTGTTTATTGCCTTTAATTACGGGACTAATTACCCTCTCACACACACACCTCTTCAGTATAAGGTCTGATTACCATCTTGGTGAGACTAGACACAGATAGAAAGGGAGGAAAATATTAGCTGTATTTAAAATGTCCTCCATCTTGGGGATACATCCACATACTTCCTGTCGTCACTTCCTGTTGAACGCGGAACAAGGGAGAGCTTGGTTTGTTGTTTTTTAGAAAGTTTTGAAAGTCTATTGAAAAAGTTACTATCTAGCTACCTTCTGTGTTTTGGATCCTGTGATGTGGTTGGTATCAGTTACTGGGACCACTAATATCTGTCCAGGGATCCCGCTGCTGACCAAGGGTCTGAGGAGCTGGTTGGCGTAGCAGCTAGCCTAGCTAACCTGCCCTGTCTGTAACTGTGAGTAGTAAGAGTGTAATCCACGTTGTTACCATGACAACGACAAAATGTACGCACTCACTAACGGTAAGACACTCCGGATGAGAGCGTCTGCTAAATGACTAAAAACGTAAAATGACAAAAGTACCGTTGAGGACAGTGATGTCTCTCTGTCACAGGTGAAGGATGTTTTAAAACGAAACAAAAATAGTTGTACAAGCAGTTGTTGCAACAACGAGAAAATACTGTAGCTTTCAAGTGTTTCGTCCAAATGCTGGTGGAGTCAACTAATAAAACAATGGACGACCTGACGAGAGAGGTTCAAGGACCTGAAGAACAGTTTGCAGTTCTCCCACGGTCACCTCGATGAGTTTAAACAGGAGAACGGCAAGATGAAAGCAATCTGAAAGTAATTGAGAGAGGACATCATTTCTGTATGTGAATCCGTGATAACAATGACAGAGAAAAAAGATTACCTCGAGGGACAATCAAGGTTGTGGATGGAATTACAGAGTCTCCACATGAGACCTGGACGGAGACTGGGGACAAAGTGAGGGACATGATCTCGCAGAAACTGAAGATGGACCACAGGAAGGTTGAGATGGAGCGCACCCACAGGACTGGAAAACCCACCAGCGGCCCAGGTGACAGGCCCAGGCCGATAGTGGTGAAGATCTTGATGTTCAAGGACAAGGTAGCTGTTCTGGAAAGAGCCAAGAACATTAGAGGAACGTACAGTGCATTCGGAAAGTATTCACTCCCCTTGAGTCTTTTCACATTTTGTTACATTACAGCCTTATTCTAAAATTGATTAAATTGTTTTTTTCCCTCATCAACCTACACACAATACCCCATAATGACAAAGAAAATAGGTTTTGAGATGTGTTTGAAAATGTATTACAAATAAAAAATGTAAATATCACATTTACATAAGTATTCAGACCATTTACTCTACTACTTTGTTGAAGCGTGTGTGTCTTCTTAACGCTTGCCACTCCTGCGTTGTCTTGGCTGTGTGCTTAGGGTCGTTGTCCTGTTGGAAGGTGAACCTTGGCCCCAGTCTGAGGTCCTGAGTGCTCTGGAGCAGCTTTTCATCAAGGATCTCTCTGTACTTTGCTCCGTTCATCTTTGCCCAGATCTGTGACTTGACACAATCCTGTCTTGGAGCTCTATGGACAATTCCTTCAATTCCCATGCCTTGGTTTTTGCTCTGACATGCACTGTCAACTCTGGGACCTTATATAGACAGGTGTGTGCCTTTCCAAATCATGTCCAATCAATTTAATTTACCACAGGTGGACTCCAATCAAGTTGTTGAAACATCTCAAGGATGATCAATGGAAACAGGATGCACCTGAGCTCAATTCCGAGTCTCACAGCAAAGGGATCTGAATACTTATGTAAATAAGGTATTTCTGTTTTTTATCTTTAATACATTTGCTAAAATGTCTAAAATCCTGTTTTCACTTTGTCATTATGGGGTGTTGTGTGTAGATTGATGAGGAATTTTATTTATTTAATCCATTTTAGAATAAGGCTGTAACGTAACAAAATGTGGAAAAAGTCAAGGGGTCTAAATACTTTCTGAATGCACTGTATATCTTCCTCAACGAGGACTATCCAGAAGAGGAAAGAACTAATCCCAGCCATGAAAGATGCCAGAGCGCGTAGGGACATTGCTTACATCCACTATGACAGGCTCATTGTCCACCCTCCTTCCCAGAAGCCTGGAAGGGATGAGAGAGCCAAGCCTATGGGTTCATAGCTTCAACCCCACAGCACACACACACACACACACACACACACCAACTGGTTAATGGACTGCTGAATGGTTTATTTTCTCTCTTGCTTTGTTTGCTCTTTTCCATATTGTGTCTATCTCTGATAAGCTACCCAGGAAAGGGCTGAAAATAGCCCATATTAATATATGTAGCCTTAGAAATAAGGTTCAGGAAATCAATAACTTGCTAACATCAGATAATATTAACATATTAGCCATTTCTGAGACTCACTTAGATAATTCATTTGCTGATACAGCAGTAGCCATACAAGGATATAACATCTATAGAAGAGACAGGAATGCTTATGGGGGAGGTGTTGCTGTATATAGTCAGAGCCATATCCCTGTAATGCTTAGAGAAGATCTCATGTCAAGTGTTATTGAAGTGTTGTGGTTGAAGGTTCACCTGGCACATCTAAAGCCTTTTCTTTTGGCGTGTTGCTATAGGCCACCAAGTGCTAACAGTCAATATCTAAATAATATGTGTGAAATGCTTGATAGTGTATGTGATGTCAACAGAGAGGTCTACTTTCTTGGGGACCTGAATATTGACTAGTTTTCATCAAGCTGTCCGTTCAAGAGGAAGCTTCTCACCGTAACCGGTGCCTGTAATCTGGTTCAGGTTATTAATCAACCTACCAGGGTAATTACAAACACTACAGGAACAAGATCATCCACATGAATTGATCACATTTTTACTAATACTGTAGAACTTTGTTCTGAAGCTGTATCCGTACCCATTGGATGCAGTGATCACAATATAGTGGCTATATCCAGGAAAGCCAAAGTTCCAAAAGCTTGGCCTAAACTTGTGTATGAGATCATACAAAATATTTTGCTGTGCCTCTTATGTGGATGGTGTTAAAAATATTTGTTTGTCTGATGTGATTAATAAGGAGCATCCAGACGCTGCACTTGTTACATTTATGAAATTGCTTCTTCCAAATATTGATAAACATGCACCTGTTAAGAAACTGACTGTTAGAACTGATAAGGCTCCATGGACTGATGAGGAATTGAAAAACTGTATGGTTGAAAGAGACGGGGCAAAAGGAGTGGATAATAAGTCTGGCTGCACATCTGACTGGCTGACTTACTGCAAATTGAGAAATTATGTGACTAAACTCAACAAAAAGAAGAAACTGTATTATGAAGCCAAGATCAATGATATAAAGAATGATGGGGAAAACAACTTTGGAGTACTTTAAATGAAATTATGGGCAGAAAGACAAATTCAACTCCATCTTTCATCAAATCAGATGGCTTATACATCACAAAACCATTTGATGTTGCCAATTATTTGAATGATTACTTTATCGGAAAAGTGGGCAACCTTAGGCAGGAAATGCAACAACGAACAGTGAGCCGTCGTACTCATATATACAAAAAAGTAATAATGAAAGAAAAGCATTGCAAGTTTTAGTAAAGTTAGTGTGGGAGAGGTGGAAAAATGATTATCGATCAATAATGACAAACCTCCTGGCATTGGCAACTTAGATGGAAAGCTACTGAGGATGGTAGCTGACTCTATAGCCACTCCTATCTGTCATATCTTTAATCTGAGCCTAGAGGAAAGTCTTTGTCCTCAGGCCTGGAGGGAAGCCTTTACTGGTTCTAACAGCAGACCTATCAGCTTGCCGCCAGCTCTTAGCAAACTGTTGTGTTTGACCAAATACAATACTACTTCCCTGTAAACAAATTAACAACAGACTTTCAGCATGCTTATAGAGAAGGGTACTCAACATGTACTGCACTGACACAAATGACTGATGATTGGTTGAAATAAATGGATAATAAGAAGAATGTGGGAGCTGTACTGTAAGATTTCAGTGCAGCCTTTGATATTATTTACCTGTTGCGAAAACGTACTGTACGTGTTATGGCTTTTCAACCTCTGCCATATTGTGGATTCAGAGCTATCTATCTAATAAAACTCTTTCTTTAATGGAAGCTTCTCTAATGTCAAACATGTAAAGTGTGGTGTACCGCAGGGCAGCTCTCTAGGCCCTTTTACATTTATACCAATGACCTGCCACAGGCATTAACCAAAGCATGTGTTTCCATGTATGCTGATGATTCAACCATATACGCATCAGCAACCACAGCTAATGAAGTCACTGAAACCCTTAACAAAGAGTTGTGGTCTGTTTTGGAATGGATGGCCAGTAATAAACTGGTCCTTAACATCTCTAAAACTAAGAGCATTGTATTTGGTACAAATCATTCCCTAAGTTCTAGACCTCAGCTGAATCTGGTAATGAATTGTGTGGCTGTTGAACAAGTTGAGGAGACTAAATTACTTGGTTTTACCTTATATTGTAAACTGTCATGGTCAAAGCATATACAGTGCATTCGGAAATCCCTTGACTTTTTCCACATTTTGTTACGTTACAGCCTGATTCTAAAATGGATTAAATAAATAGAAATCCTCATCAATCTACACACAATACCCCATAATGGCAAAGCGAAAACAGGTTTTTAGAAATGTTAGCAAATGTATTACAAATAAAACACAGAAATACCTTATTTACATAAGTATTCAGACCCTTTGCTATGAGACTCGAAAATTGAGCTCAGGTGCATATTGTTTCCATTGATCATCCTTGAGATGTTTCTACAACTTGATTGGAGTCCACCTGTGGCAAATTCAATTGATTGGACACGATTTGGAAAGGCACACACCTGTCTATATAAGGTCCCACAGTTGACAGTGCATGTCAGAGCAAAAACCAAGGCATGAGGTTGAAGGAATTGTCCGTTACCTTAGATTGTAAACTGTCATGGTCAAAACATATAGATTCAATGGTTGTAAAGATGGGGAGAGGTCTGTCCGTAATAAAGAGATGCTCTGCTTTTTTGACACCACACTCCAAAAAGCAAGTCCTGCAGACTCTAGTTTGATCTTATCTTGATTATTGTCCAGTCGTGTGGTCAAGTGCTGCAAAAAAAGACCTAGTTAAGCTGCAGCTGGCCCAGAACAGAGCGGCACGTCTTGCTCTTCATTGTAATCAGAGGGCTGATATAAATACTATGCATGCCAGTCTCTCTTGGCTAAGAGTTGACTGCGTCACTTCTTGTTTTTATAAGAAACATTGTGTTGGAAATTCCCAATTGTTTGCATGGTCAACTTACACACAGCACTGACACACACACTTAACCCACCAGACATGCCACCAGGGGTCTTTTCACAGTCCCCAGGTACAGAACAAATTCAAGGAAACATACAGTATTATACAGAGCCATGAGTGCATGGAACTCCCTTCCATCTTGTATAATGCAAATGAACAGCAAACCTGGTTTCAAAAAACAAATGAAGCAACACCTCACGGCACAACGCCTCTCCCCCATGTGACCTACTTGTTGTGTGTACTGACATGTATGTGCAACTGATAGATGCACACACACAAATGTATGTAAATTGTAAAGTAATTTGTCTGTAATGTCTTTTTCATTATGTGTCGGACCCCATTAAGACTAGCCGTTGCCATTGGCGTTGACTAATGGGGATCCTAATAAATCAAATAAAAAATATGGTTAATTCTAAAGAGCAAAATATTAGCTGGATTTAAATGTCCTCCATCTTGGAGATACATCCTTCATATGGTTAATTCTGAAGAGGAAAACTGCACAGTAACAACGTACTATGTGAGAAGCCGTCTTGTTCAATTCAACACTCTTGGGATGCGTCCCAAATGGCGCCCTATTCCCCCAGAGGGTCCTGGTCAAAACTAGTCCGCTGTATAGGGAATAGGGTGCCATTTGGCCTTCTCTACTCTTCATCTTAGCTCTGTTGCACTGTTCCATATGGACGGAATGCCTTATTCATCAGATAGTGGGTTGGAAGGAGGGCTCCCCACCCTTCCTGCTGGCCGCTCGGGAACACTCAGACAATGGAGGGACGCCACATGGAAGGATATGAGTCCCTCTGGCACGGTTGGACACAGACTGACATTGTCCTACACACAGTGGGAGACTGACTGAGACCAGAATTAAACCTCTTCAAAGACATCCCCGTCTGCGTCCAATATGGCACCCTATTCCCTATCTAGTGCACTACTTTTTTTTTAATCAGGCCCCATAGGACTCTGGTTAAAAGTAGTGCACTATATAGGGAATAGGGTGCCATTTGGGACACCCACTGTCTCCTACACTGTGAAGGTCAGAACAACAATGGGATCATTGCTCTTTCTCCTAGTTCTTTAGACTTCCAGACAATAGATCAAAAAGAGGTTTCTGGCTGTTGTCTTTTGTCTTTGGCAGTGAGATGATTGTTGAACTTTACTAGGAAGGCCGCGATCCTGAAACCAACCTTCTGTACGTTCTGTATGAACTCGTCAAGTTCAAATAAATAAAAACCAGGTGATACGTCTCTGTGGGTGTATCCCAAATGGTGCCCTATTCCCTACGTAGTGCACTACTTTTGACCAGGGACCATAGGGAACAGGGGGCCATTTGGGACACACCCTATCTGTCTCTAACGATAAAGGCCCATCAGAAGAACTCCCCGAGCCATACTGTATCTAACGACAGAGACCCATCTGAGAACTCCCCGAGCTCTGGTAACGTCATGTTCCTTATCAGTTGGGTGGTGTAGTTTACAGGATATCCACCCATGCTGCAAGGCATCATGGTTTATCAGCTTCTCTACGGCTCCAACGCTGAGCGTGCGTCTCTAATGGTACCCTATGCTCTATTTAGTGCACTACGTTTGACCAGAGCCCACAGGGGACTAGGGTGTCATTAGGCACGTAGACTGGTTGTTTAACACTGTTCTGATTATTTACATTCTCTGGTGGGGATGTGGTTCTCCGGAGGCTGTTTAATTAGACCAACTCACTTCCTCTCTCTGAAGCAGCCACGGCAGGGATCCCCTATCACCAGACATACCCCTCCATCTAAATACAGGGCCTGGGCTGTGTTCATTATGGCACAAACATTTAAAACGTTTAGCAATGGAAAACAAAAAATGGCCTTATTGGACAAGTCCAGGCAGTCCATCCCTGTTTCAGTCCGTTTTCTTCTGTTTGGTGCCTTAATGAACATGCACCTGACTGACTCACATTGTAGAATAACACACAGAAGCAGTGAGGCACCACATATCCTTGGCATTTTCCCATTTCCACCATGGACTTTACTACTACTTACGATGAATAATTCAACCCCATCCCCAGAGAGAGGGAACCTGGGATTCTCTTTTAACATATAGTTTTGTCTTGCTTACGCCTAATACAACCGCTTCGGTTGATTTGCTATACAACCCCTCGTGGAGGACAGATGTTGCTCTCCCCTCATTGGGATTAATGTGTATTTGGTTGAATGTAAATATGCGATCATTAGAAGAAGACACCCCTCCGTGTCCATCCATGAATGATATCCATAGCGTGTTAATCCCTTCATGAATGATATCCATAGCGTGTTAATCCCTTCATGAATGATATCCATAGCGTGTTAATCCCTTCATGAATGATATCCATAGCGTGTTAATCCCTTCATGAATGATATCCATAGCGTGTTAATCCCTTCATGAATGATATCCATAGCGTGTTAATCCCTTCATGAATGATATCCATAGCGTGTTAATCCCTTCATGAATGATATCCATAGCGTGTTAATCCCTTCATGAATGATATCCATAGCGTGTTAATCCCTTCATGAATGATATCCATAGCGTGTTAATCCCTTCATGAATGATATCCATAGCGTGTTAATCCCTTCATGAATGATATCCATAGCGTGTTAATCCCTTCATGAATGATATCCATAGCGTGTTAATCCCTTCATGAATGATATCCATAGCGTGTTAATCCCTTCATGAATGATATCCATAGCGTGTTAATCCCTTCATGAGTGATATCCATAGCGTGTTAATCCATTCATGAATGATATCCATAGCGTGTTAATCCCTTCATGAATGATATCCATAGCGTGTTAATCCCTTCATGAATGATATCCATAGCGTGTTAATCCCTTCATGAATGATATCCATAGCGTGTTAATCCCTTCATGAGTGATATCCATAGCGTGTTAATCCATTCATGAATGATATCCATAGCGTGTTAATCCCTTCATGAATGATATCCATAGCGTGTTAATCCCTTCATGAATGATATCCATAGCGTGTTAATCCCTTCATGAATGATATCCATAGCGTGTTAATCCCTTCATGAGTGATATCCATAGCGTGTTAATCCCTTCATGAATGATATCCATAGCGTGTTAATCCCTTCATGAATGATATCCATAGCGTGTTAATCCCTTCATGAATGATATCCATAGCGTGTTAATCCATTCATGAATGATATCCATAGCGTGTTAATCCATTCATGAATGATATCCATAGCGTGTTAATCCCTTCATGAATGATATCCATAGCGTGTTAATCCCTTCATGAGTGTCTCTGGGGTGTTTGGGGGGGGGAGCTCTATAATCCTGAGGTTACTCTTTATTCTGCCGGGGACACTCATCCCTTTAGTATTACACACACACACACACACACACACACACACACACACACACACACACACACACACACACACCACTCTGAAGTCTAGTAACCCCCTACTAGCAGGCCAACACCCCAACAGACCTATACGCTACATCAGTATTATACATCAGTATTATACATCAGTACGATACATCAGTATTATACATCAGTATTATACATCAGTATTATACATCAGTATTATACATCAGTATTATACATCAGTATTATACATCAGTACGATACATCAGTAGTATACATCAGTACGCTACATCAGTATTATACATCAGTATTATACATCAGTATTATACATCAGTATTATACATCAGTACGATACATCAGTACGATACATCAGTATTATACATCAGTACGATACATCAGAACATGGGAGTCCCCTTACCACCCCATGGGAGTCCCCATACCACCCCATGGGAGTCCCATTACCACCCCATGGGAGTCCCCATACCACCCCATGGGAGTCCCCTTACCACCCTATGGCAGTCCCCTTACCACCCCATGGCAGTCCCCTTCCCACCCCATGGCAGTCCCCTTCCCACCCCATGGGAGTCCCCTTACCACCCCATGGGAGTCCCCTTACCACCCCATGGCAGTCCCCTTACCACCCCATTAGAGTCCCCTTACCACCCCATGGGAGTCCCCTTACCACCCCATGGGAGTCCCCATACCACCCCATGGCAGTCCCCTTACCACCCTATGGGAGTCCCCTTACCACCCTATGGGAGTCCCCTTACCACCCCATGGGAGTCCCCTTCCCACCCCATGGGGATCCCCTTACCACCCCATGGGAGTCCCCTTACCACCCCATGGGAGTCCCCTTCCCACCCCATGGGAGTCCCCTTACCACCCCATGGCAGTCCCCTTACCACCCCATGGGAGTCCCCATACCACCCCATGGGAGTCCCCTTACCACCCCATGGGAGTCCCCATACCACCCCATGGGAGTCCCCTTACCACCCCATGGGAGTCCCCTTACCACCCCATGGGAGTCCCCTTACCACCCAATGGGAGTCCCCTTACCACCCCATGGGAGTCCCCATACCACCCCATGGGAGTCCCCTTCCCACCCCATGGGAGTCCCCATACCACCCCATGGGAGTCCCCTTACCACCCCATGGTGCTCCATTGGCAGTGTGAGTCTATGAGGCATAAAGAGACAGCATAGCACAGCCTAAAAATACAGTCTCTCCTTCTCACCATTGGGCGTTCAGATAATCAAATCCATACTGGATTATACCAACAACAGGATAACAAAACTACACAAAAACATTGTCAACTATTCCCTTAAACATAACACAGTAGACATATAGAGGTAGTTTTACTGCTGGCTTCATATAGAGGTAGTTATACTGCTGGCTTCATATAGAGGTAGTTTTACTGCTGGCTTCATATAGAGGTAGTTTTACTGCTGGCTTCATATAGAGGTAGTTTTACTGCTGGCTTCATATAGAGGTAGTTTTACTGCTGGCTTCATGTAGAGGTAGTTTTACTGCTGGCTTCATATAGAGGTAGTTTTACTGCTGGCTTCATATAGAGGTAGTTTTACTGCTGGCTTCATATAGAGGTAGTTCTACTCCTGGTCAATGACATTCATTGTAAACTAGATCAGGACAAAGGGTTAAGTCCAGTAACCAAGGCACTCCACTCCAGACAGAGCTTGGAGACGGGTGTAAGAAAAATACGATATAAATGGTATCTGTGAGAGAAAAGAGAGAAAATCAAAGAGAGAACTGGAGAGAGAGAGAGAGAGAGAGAGAGAGAGAGAGAGAGAGAGAGAGAGAGAGAGAGAGAGAAAGCAAAGAGAGAACTGGAGCGAGAGAGAGAGAGAGAGAGAGAGAGACAGACAGACAGACAGACAGACAGACAGACAGACAGTAGTGGAGAAATAGAGAGAGAGGAAGTATTTGGAAACCCTTAGGCATGACCCTGTTAATGGACCGTTAGAAAAACATCCCGAGAGAGAGAGAGAGAGAGAGAGAGAGAGAGAGAGAGAGAGAGAGAGAGAGAGAGAGAGAGAGATGAGGAGCTGACCCCATTAGTTCCTAACTTCCTCTCTCCTCCTCTCATCAATGTGACATGCATTACCATCACATCGTAGTCTAAAGGCCTCCACTCCTACAGTCCTCTCCTCTACTGCCACTCACAATCACTGCTACACAGAGCCACACAGCACTACACAGAGATAGCAGGACCAACAGAGATACACAGAGATAGCAGGACCAACAGCGATAACAGGACCAACAGAGATAGCAGGACCAACAGCGATAGCAGGACCGACAGAGATACACAGAGATAGCAGGACCAACAGAGATAGCAGGACCGACAGAGATACACAGAGATAGCAGGACCAACAGAGATAGCAGGACCGACAGAGATACACAGAGATAGCAGGACCAACAGAGATACACAGAGATAGCAGGACCAACAGAGATACACAGAGACAGCAGGACCAACAGAGATACACAGAGATAGCAGGACCAACAGAGATACACAGAGATAACAGGACCAACAGAGATACACAGCGATAGCAGGACCAACAGAAATAGCAGGACCAACAGAGATACACAGAGATAGCAGGACCAACAGAGATACACAGAGATAGCAGGACCAACAGAGATACACAGAGATAGTAGGACCAACAGAGATAGCAGGACCAACAGAGATAGTAGGACCAACAGAGATACACAGAGATAGCAGGACAAAAAATATAGCAGGACCAACAGAGACAGCAGGACCAACAGAGATACACTACTTCACTTCTCTCTCTCTGCTCTACCTCCACAAACCAGGACCAGGAAAAAAAGCCCTGTCATGGATTTCTGCTCAATTTCTTTGCAACACTGAGAAGGATTATCGTTGGGGTGGGAGGGTGTCAAGGTCTGACAGCGGTATTTGTGCCACACTGGTGGCAAACAATGTGTTCCAAAGTCTGTCTTCCACTGACTTGAATGATCAGAGGTTTGAGTGGTTAGTTCAGCCTTTCAGACCACCAGGCGGAATCGTTGTGCTACCTGACGTAAAACAATGGCCCTCCATATGATCCAGAGAGAATAAACTACCATCTAGCCAGTCCTCCATATGATCCAGAGAGAATAAACTACCATCTAGCCAGTCCTCCACATGATCCAGAGAGAATAAACTATCATCTAGCCAGTCCTCCATATGATCCAGAGAGAATAAACTACCATCTAGCCAGTCCTCCACATGATCCAGAGAGAATAAACTATCAAGGCCAGTCCTCCATATGATCCAGAGAGAATAAACTATCATCTAGCCAGTCCTCCATATGATCCAGAGAGAATAAACTATCAAGGCCAGTCCTCCATATGATCCAGACAGAATAAACTATCATCTAGCCAGTCCTCCATATGATCCAGAGAGAATAAACTATCATCTAGCCAGTCCTCCATATGATCCAGAGAGAATAAACTATCAAGGCCAGTCCTCCATATGATCGAGACAGAATAAACTATCATCTAGCCAGTCCTCCACATGATCCAGAGAGAATAAACTACCATCTAGCCAGTCCTCCACATGATCCAGAGAGAATAAACTATCAAGGCCAGTCCTCCATATGATCCAGAGAGAATAAACTATCATCTAGCCAGTCCTCCATATGATCCAGACAGAATAAACTATCATCTAGCCAGTCCTCCATATGATCCAGAGAGAATAAACTATCAAGGCCAGTCCTCCATATGATCCAGACAGAATAAACTATCATCTAGCCAGTCCTCCATATGATCCAGAGAGAATAAACTATCAAGGCCAGTCCTCCATATGATCCAGACAGAATAAACTATCATCTAGCCAGTCCTCCATATGATACAGAGAGAATAAACTATCATCTAGCCAGTCCTCCATATGATCCCGAGAGAATAAACTATCATCTAGCCAGTCCTCCATATATCCAGAGAGAATAAACTATCAAGGTCAGTCCTCCATATGATCCAGAGAGAATAAACTATCATCTAGCCAGTCCTCCATATGATCCAGAGAGAATAAACTATCAAGGCCAGTCCTCCATATGATCCAGAGAGAATAAACTATCATCTAGCCAGTCCTCCATATGATCCAGAGAGAATAAACTATCAAGGCCAGTCCTCCATATGATCCAGAGAGAATAAACTATCAAGGCCAGTCCTCCATATGATCCAGAGAGAATAAACTATCAAGGCCAGTCCTCCATATGATCCAGAGAGAATAAACAATCAAGGCCAGTCCTCCATATGATCCAGAGAGAATAAACTATCATCTAGCCAGTCCTCCATATGATCCAGAGAGAGAATAAACTATCAAGGCCAGTCCTCCATATGATCCAGAGAGAATAAACTATCAAGGCCAGTCCTCCATATGATCCAGAGAGAATAAACTATCATCTAGCCAGTCCTCCATATGATCCAGAGAGAATAAACTATCAGGGCCAGTCCTCCATATGATCCAGAGAGAATAAACTATCAGGGCCAGTCCTCCATATGATCCAGAGAGAATAAACTATCAAGGCCAGTCCTCCATATGATCCAGAGAGAATAAACTATCAAGGCCAGTCCTCCATATGATCCAGAGAGAATAAACTATCAAGGCCAGTCCTCCATATGATCCAGAGAGAATAAACTATCAAGGCCAGTCCTCCATATGATCCAGAGAGAATAAACTATCAAGGCCAGTCCTCCATATGATCCAGAGAGAATAAACTATCAAGGCCAGTCCTCCATATGATCCAGAGAGAATAAACTATCAAGGCCAGTCCTCCATATGATCCAGAGAGAATAAACTATCAAGGTCAGTCTTCCATATGATCCAGAGAGAATAAACTATCAAGGCCAGTCCTCCATATGATCCAGAGAGAATAAACTATCAAGGCCAGTCCTCCATTTGATCCAGAGAGAATAAACTATCAAGGCCAGTCCTCCATATGATCCAGAGAGAATAAACTATCAAGGCCAGTCCTCCATATGATCCAGAGAGAATAAACTATCAAGGCCAGTCCTCCATATGATCCAGAGAGAATAAACTATCAGGGCCAGTCCTCCATATGATCCAGAGAGAATAAACTATCAAGGCCAGTCCTCCATATGATCCAGAGAGAATAAACTATCAGGGCCAGTCCTCCATATGATCCAGAGAGAATAAACTATCAGGGCCAGTCCTCCATATGATCCAGAGAGAATAAACTATCAAGGCCAGTCCTCCATATGATCCAGAGAGAATAAACTATCAAGGCCAGTCCTCCATATGATCCAGAGAGAATAAACTATCAAGGCCAGTCCTCCATATGATCCAGAGAGAATAAACTATCAAGGTCAGTCCTCCATATGATCCAGAGAGAATAAACTATCAAGGTCAGTCCTCCATATGATCCAGAGATAATAAACTATCAAGGCCAGTCCTCCATATGATCCAGAGAGAATAAACTATCAAGGCCAGTCCTCCATATGATCCAGAGAGAATAAACTATCAAGGCCAGTCCTCCATATGATCCAGAGAGAATAAACTATCAAGGTCAGTCCTCCATATGATCCAGAGAGAATAAACTATCAAGGCCAGTCCTCCATATGATCCAGAGAGATAAACTATCAAGGCCAGTCCTCCATATGATCCAGAGAGAATAAACTATCAAGGCCAGTCCTCCATATGATCCAGAGAGAATAAACTATCAAGGCCAGTCCTCCATATGATCCAGAGAGAATAAACTATCAGGGCCAGTCCTCCATATGATCCAGAGAGAATAAACTATCAAGGCCAGTCCTCCATATGATCCAGAGAGAATAAACTATCATCTAGCCAGTCCTCCATATGATCCAGAGAAAATAAACTATCAAGGCCAGTCCTCCATATGATCCAGAGAGAATAAACTATCAAGGCCAGTCCTCCATATGATCCAGAGAGAATAAACTATCAAGGCCAGTCCTCCATATGATCCAGAGAGAATAAACTATCATCTAGCCAGTCCTCCATATGATCCAGAGAGAATAAACTATCAGGGCCAGTCCTCCATATGATCCAGAGAGAATAAACTATCAAGGCCAGTCCTCCATATGATCCAGAGAGAATAAACTATCAAGGCCAGTCCTCCATATGATCCAGAGAGAATAAACTATCATCTAGCCAGTCCTCCATATGATCCAGAGAGAATAAACTATCATCTAGCCAGTCCTCCATATGATCCAGAGAGAATAAACTATCAGGGCCAGTCCTCCATATGATCCAGAGAGAATAAACTATCAAGGCCAGTCCTCCATATGATCCAGAGAGAATAAACTATCAAGGCCAGTCCTCCATATGATCCAGAGAGAATAAACTATCAAGGCCAGGGGTATTAAAGAGATCTGGAGCCTGCTGGTTTTTTGCTCTACCTGATAATTAAATCACACACCTGGTGTCCCAGGTCTAAATCAGTCCCTGATTAGAGGGGAAAACTGAAAAGAAGCAGTGGTTGTGGCTTCGGGAGGTCCAGAGTTGAGTTTGAGGGAGCTAGGCAGTCCTCCATATGATCCCTGGGTAATCATTGAAAGGGAAAATGGACTGAGGCAGCAGTCTAAACACAGCATTACAGCCTGTCCACTCTCTTTAGACTCTATACAGTCAACTCAGGCTGTGTCCCAAATAGCACCCTATTCCTTAAATAGTCCATGGGCCCCGGTCAAAAGTAGTGCACTATAAAGGGAATAGGATATGATTTGGGATGCGGTCCATGTTTTCTGCATTCGCTTTGAGCATGTAGCTTGTCCAATTAATCATCACTTCAAAATAACAATATTTTGGATAAGCCATGAGGGTTAGTAGCCTAACATCCAAATTATTTCACATTTTAATGACAACAACCATTTGGATCCAGTTTTGTTATGGAGAACATTGATCTGACTGGCCCATGGTAAGAGGCTGGCGTGTTTAGACTCACTGGTGTGGAGTATGACAAGGTTTTTAATTTGAATCAGGGTCCATGCTGCTTCCTCCTCCGGGGGGGGAGGGGGGGCATGTTTTGATGTGACACCAGGGTCATGTTCATAGGGCACACTGTAGCAAAACGTTTAGCAGCAGAAAATTAAAACAAGCATGTCTTGTTGGACAAATTCAGACAGTACCTCCCGTTTCAATACGTTTCAGACAGTTTTCTTCTGTTTCGAGCCTACTGAACATGGCCCAGGCCTGGCAATTAGGCCATTGAACCACTGGGCAGGCTCTGTTCCAGCTCTGAGAGTTGGGATGACGCAGAGACAGAGAGGAAGACAGACAGAGAGACAGAGGCTGAGGAAGAGAGGAACAGGAAGAGAGAGAGAGAGGGAGAGAGAGATGAAAAGGGAGAATAAGGTAGAGGATAGAGACTCAAACAGGGATAGAGGCTGAGGCATCAAAACTATAAAATAACATTTACCAGACGCTCTTATCCAGAGCGACTAACAGTTAGTGAATACATATTTTTTTATACTGGCCCCCCGTGGGAATCGAACCCACAACCCTGGCATTGCAAACGCCATGCTCTATCAACTGAGCTACATCCCTGCCGGCCATTCCCTCCCTACCCTGGGCCAATTGTCGCCACCCATGAGTCTCCCCGGTCGCGGCCGGCTGCGACAGAGCCTGGATTCGAACCAGGATCTCTAGTGGCACAGTTAGCACTGCGATGCAGTGCCTTAGACCACTGCGCCACTCAGGAGTAACACATATGGAATCATGTAGTAACCAAATAATTGTTAAACAAATCAAAATATATTTGAGTTAGGGATAGAGAGGAAGGGATAGAGCCTGAGACAGGGATAGTCTCAAATCAAATCAAATCAAATTGTATTGGCCACATGCGCCGAATACAACAGGTGCAGACATTACAGTGAAATGCTTACTTACAGCCCTTAACCAACAGTGCATTTATTTTTAATAAAAAAGTAGAATAAAACAACAAAAAAGTGTTGAGAAAAAAAAGAGCAGAAGTAAAATAAAATAACAGTAGGGAGGCTACTATATACAGGGGGTACCGGTGCAGAGTCAATGTGCGGGGGGCACCGACTAGTTGAGGTAGTTGAAGTAATATGTACATGTGGGTAGAGTTAAAGTGACTATGCATAAATAATTAACAGAGTAGCAGCAGCGTAAAAGATGGGGTGGGGGGGCAGTGCAAATAGTCCGGTAGCCTGATTAGCTATTCAGGAGTCTTATGGCTTGGGGGTAGAAGCTGTTGAGAAGTCTTTTGGACCTAGACTTGGCACTCGGTACCGCTTGCCGTGCAGTAGCAGAGAGAGAACAGTCTATGACTAGGGTGGCTGGAGTCTTTGACAATTTTGAGGGCCTTCCTCTGACACCGCCTGGTATAGAGATCCTGGATGGCAGGAAGCTTGGCCCCAGTAATGTACTGGGCCATACGCACGACCCTCTGTAGTGCCTTGCGGTCGGAGGCCGAGCAGTTGCCATACCAGGCGGTGATGCAACCAGTCAGGATGCTCTCGATGGTGCAGCTGTAGAATTTTATGAGGATCTGAGGACCCATGCCAAATATTTTCAGTCTCCTGAGGGGAATAGGCTTTGTCGTACCCTCTTCACGACTGTCTTGGTGTGTTTGGACCATGATAGTTCGTTGGTGATGTGGACACCAAGGAACTTGAAGCTCTCAACCTGTTCCACTACAGCCCCGTCTCGATGAGAATGGGGCGTGCTCAGTCCTCTTTTTTTTTCCTGTAGTCCACAATCATCTCCTTTGTCTTGGTCACGTTGAGGAGAGGTTGTTATCCTGGCACCACACGGCCAGGTCTCTGACCTCCTCCCTATAGACTGTCTCATCGTTGTCGGTGATCAGGCCTACCACTGATGGTTCGTCGGAGGGCATAGCGGGATTTCTTATAAGCGTCCGGGTTAGAGTCCCGCTCCTTGAAAGTGGCAGCTCTACCCTTTAGCTCAGTGCGGATGTCTCCTGTAATCCATGGCTTCTGGTTGGGGTATGTACGTACGGTCACTGTGGGGACGACATCATCAATGCACTTATTGATGAAGCTAGTGACTGATGTGGTGTACTCCTCAATGCTATCTGAAGAATCCCGGAACATGTTCCAGTCTATGCTAGCAAAACAGTCCTGTAGCTTAGCATCTGCGTCATCTGACCACTTTTTTT